>NC_041012.1:612500-912500 GCF_004193775.1 Glycine soja | reverse complement strand
TTGTAAATATAAACCAGAGGATTAACTAACTCTGGGAAAAAATACATAGAAGAATCATTCCTCAAAACTCCTGATTCCACGCGACATTGCCAATACGACCAAACACTACCAGAATTTATTGAATCACATTATAGCAATGATGATGCCTGTCACACCCATCTTCCAGAAGATTTATCGCATTCTTTGAATCTGAATAAACTCAAATGCAATTAAACCTTTGGCCCATGCGAGCTTCATTCCCACCAGAATCGTTGTCAATTTGATTAATGATATGGTAATAAAAATATGAAATCAAAATTTTATGGCACATTATTATAATAAAGGAAGAACTTTTATTTTTAAAATTAATAGTTTAATGCTAATCATTTTCAGTAATTAAAAAAATCTTCCGTTTTAATATTTTACAACAACTTAAATTTTAAAATTGTTTATATATATATATATGAAAAAAAGTCTTCTACTTTTCACATCACTTTGTCCCGTGCTAAAACTTTATCATGGCCAATCTTCTCTACTTCCATTTGTGCCTTTTTGTAGTGTATACGTTCTTATGTCAAACACCAGTCAGAGCTTACAATGCCGGGTTGAGTGTTAAACACTCACTTAATTCTCCCTTCTACAAATCAAATAAACTTCATATGCATAGACCTGGCTCATTTTACCAAGTTCCCAAGAAATCATATGCCTCAAATGGTCCCTTCACGAGAGTGACATCCAACAATGGTGACTATCTCATGAAGCTCACATTGGGAACACCACCAGTGGACGTGTATGGTTTGGTTGATACAGGCAGTGATCTTGTGTGGGAACAATGTACACCTTGTCAGGGTTGTTATAAGCAGAAAAATCCAATGTTTGACCCTCTAAAGGTCCAAAACATATGCTCCTATTCCATGTGATTCAAAGGAGTGTAATTCATTCTTTGATCATTCTTGTTCTCCTGAAAAAGCGTGCGATTATGTTTATGCTTATGCTGATGATTCAGCAACAAAAGGGATGCTTGCAAAGGAAATTGCCACATTTAGTTCCACCGATGGAAAACCTATTGTTGAAAGCATTATATTTGGGTGTGGACACAACACAGGGGTTTTTAATGAAAATGATATGGGACTAATTGGGCTAGGTGGGGGGCCTCTTTCACTTGTTTCACAAAATGGGTAACCTTTATGGGAGCAAAAGGTTCTCTCAGTGCCTGGTTCCTTTTCATGCAGACCCTCACACTTCAGGTACCATTAGTCTTGGTGATGCCAGTGATGTTTCAGGTGAAGGAGTAGTCACAACTCCTTTGGTCTCTGAAGAAGGTCAGACTCCTTATTTAGTCACATTGGAAGGCATAAGTGTTGGAGACACATTTGTGCCCTTTAATTCTTCTGAAATGCTTTCCAAGGGGAATATAAATGATTGATTCAGGTACACCAGAAACATATTTACCACAAGAATTTTATGACCGACTAGTGGAGGAATTGAAGGTGCAGATTAACCTACCACCCATTCATGTTGACCCTGACTTGGGCACACAACTTTGTTACAAAAGTGAGACAAATTTGGAAGGGCCAATCTTGACTGCTCATTTTGAGGGGGCAGATGTGAAATTGATGCCAATACAAACCTTCATCCCACCAAAAGATGGTGTATTTTGCTTTGCAATGACTGGCACTACTGATGGCTTATATATATTTGGTAATTTTGCTCAATCAAATGTTTTGATTGGGTTTGATTTAGATAAAAGGATTGTTTTTTTTAAGCCAACTGATTTCACCAAACCGTAGAAATGATTTTAATCTAATTTTAGTGAAGTGATAGCTAGTGTCATCTATATAGGTTGAGGTCAAGAGAAAGATTAGGGATATAACATTTACATACAACATTCTAACTTAAATGGAGTATCGTTCTCAAGAATGTTGCGTGAAAGTGAGATTAGAGAGTCTAATGATATATATTTTCATTTAAAAACAATAAATATATTAAAAGTAGATATAACTTCCATTCAAAATTAACTCATAATTTATAGTATTTTATCCTTCATTTATAGAATTTGTTTTTATAAGCATTATTAATTACAAATTCTTTACATCAAGCACAACAAGTGCCTCCGTACGTAGCTTTTCATCAGCACCATAAATCTGCATAAAATAAAATTAAACAATTATATATGACCAAAAACTCCTAATTAAGAAAGTCTATGCACCTAGTTTTTCATTAGTTAATTTGTAAACAAATTCATATAATTTAATAAAAATTTTGATGATAAATTTAAGATATTTTAAAATAATATAAATTAATTAAATCTTAATATATTTGATTTCTTATTTGATAAAAAATTTAAAGATTTTATACTTAAATAAAATTTTAATTTTAATTTAAAATGTTTTAATTTTAATATTTTATTTTAATTTATCAGTTAAAATTGATTTTTTTATTGTGAACGATGATTTCTCATATAATACATTTTGTAACATATATAATTTAAACCACACACTTTTAACTTCCAGACAAAGCCAGCACCCGCCATGTTGTTTAGCTTTAGCCAGTCATTTATAAAATATATTAATGACTACTATGCATTTTTTATATACTTAAGAATTTCGTTGTCAATAGTCAGTAATTAATTAATTCTTTTTTTTGGCTTAAAGAATAATATTAAGGTGGGTTAATTTTTGCTTTTCTCGGCATTTTTTTTCATTTTTCATATATGCAACAAATAAATTCAATAACTTTATTCTATGCACCTCTTGCCATAAAAAAGAACACTATACGAAGAGGATATGAAATCACTTATCTAATTTAGTAGATTTGAAAGTTTTATATTATCCTCTAATACAAAGCTAAAAATCCCGAATTTTTCATAAATAAACTAAAAAATAAGCCTTGCGAAATCAAATAGTGTTGACGCCAAGAAATATCGCGGTAACAGATACATATAGTTTCTTTAAAAAAAAAACTCAAATACTGCATAAGTGGAGAGACTCCTTTATTATATATGATGTATCATTATTCAATATTTTGTACTACGTACTTAAACTAAAGCTTTCTACCATCAGCTGATTTTAATTGTAGCTTCGTTATTTAATTATACGTGTCTGATGTATTTATCTGAGCTTTCTTTTATATTAGGGCGAAAATGCTATGCATATCATAGTATTATAATATAAAAATCGATCTATGTATATCACTTATGATTTTGTATTTGTTTCGCGGATTATATAATTAATTAATATCACATGCTGAGATTGAAGTATATATATCTTATATGAGAATCAATTTATATATAATACAAAGTAAACTACGTATATATATATTTTAGCTTTTGATGAAAAAGGTTTAGTATTTTTTTGGTCCCATGTAAAAAATTATGAGTATTTTTTAATTTATTGAATTAAAAATTAATTCCGTTCATCTTGTGTAATTGTTGTTAGTTTAAAGAAACTTTACACAGTAAAAATCGAATAAAAAAAATATTTAATATATTGTTGAAGTTATCATTATCACCAATAATATAGATTTACTTAGACGTATAGCACTTGTAAGTTGTGACCCATAAACTCATTGAATTAATTAAAATATTTAACTGTAATAGAAAATACGTGTTTAAAGCTTTGGAGTGGATGGTGGATTGTGGTATGACCCAGGTTTTGTTTGAGATGGATTGCAAAGTCATTGTGGATAGAGTCAATCAGTTGTTCTCAACACAGGATACTACAGACCTTGGAGCAATTATTCTTCAATGTAAATACATTCTTGCACAGTACCAAAACTCTAGGGTTTCTTTTGTTAAGAGATAAGTAAATATTGCAGTTCATGCTCTTGCAAAGGCTGCAATATATCTTGCTAAACTCAATTTTTCATACTCCTGCTTGTATCAACAACACTAGTATTATCAATGAAACTCCTTGATTTTCTCTTTTGTCAAAAAAAAATGTAATAGAAAATACGTGTCATTGTATCCTTGTTTATTATTTTAATAATATTGTAAAGTTATTTTATTTTTGTATGTTCCTTGATGCAGACAACCTAATTTATCTGATATCCTCATACCTTAATTAGCTAATAATAGAACCCAACTATGTTGGTATAAATAACTATACACAGGAATTGAGATATAGTGATGGTTGATCAACATAGCTAAGATCTTGAAGATAGTGCTTACCGAAAAAAAAACCCACTTGTGTTTAATTTTGTTGGGTTCAGTATTTGTGTTTATAAATCATATCTCAAAAGTTAAAAAAGGACAAAATATTTTAAATGACTATCAAGGTTCAATATCAATTTGAAGGAAAGTTACAGTAACATTTTGTTTTTGGAAATACAAACCGAAAAAAAAAAGAAACACAAAACAAAAGAAAATATATTTTGAAGATTTTTTTTCAGTTAAAATGACTTGAAATTGAAAGTGAAAGAAAAAGTATGAGACCCAAGTCAAAAAAAAATCTCTAAAGAAGAAAACGGGTCAGGATGAAAAAAAAAGCTGAAATAATAAGTGCACATGTACCCTTATTCTTATGTTGTTAGATTTTAACGTTTAATTGTCATTTAATATAATTATATTTTCTTTTCACTTTCTTCTCCATTAATAATAAAAAAAACTCTCATATCATTTTCTTTCTTTTTATTTGATATCTCCTTATCCAAAACTTGAGTTGGAAAAGAAATGTGTATATAATTAATTAAACATGGATAAAAATAATTTCGCATCCCCTAGCTTGTATGTCTATATACACCCAAGTAGAGTAAAGAAAAGATAGGAAACTATGTTGATATAAATAATTACACACAGTAATAGAGAATTGAGATAGTGATGATTAACCAACACAAGATACAGAAGATAGTGCTTACCAAAAAAAAGAAGAAAAAAAAATCAACCTGATGAGTGTGTCTAATTCTTGATGGGTTTTAGTAGTATCCGTGTTTATAATTAAAAGAAAAAGAAAAAAGTCTTATACTTGCATGCATCAATGAATAGCATGCCTTGCGGTTTTCTTTTTTGTCTGCTACTTGGAGATGGAGAAGGGCTCTGCCTCTGAAATGCTAAAATTCATCTTGATTTGCTCAACTCTCTCGTTCCATCATCTTCTTGCCCCTTCGGCTCCGACGATGCTGCCAATGCCGATCTTGAATAGGGTTTGCTGCTAATGCATGCAATTAATTAATTGAATACCTCTTCATGTTTTATTTAATTATTCATTTTTTAATCATCAAAAATATTATTTTGTATTCTAGTAATTTTAAAATATGATATGTAATACTATAATTTTTTTAACCTGAATTCCAATATCACGCTGCAAAAAGAAAATCTTGTGATAGTGTGTGAAGGAATTGTATCACGCTTTAATATAATGTTGTTTTGACTAAAATGAACGATTGGATCAATATTAGACTGTGTTTGATGCTTAATTAAAATTCCCTTACGCAAAATCAACCTAAATGTCTTCTACTAATCTTTAAAAATAAGAAATATATATCAAACTCCACAAAATAGTTTTATTTAGTGAAATTAAAAGTTAATAAAACCAAACTATTTTAATTGGTATGAATTTTTTGTCACTTCAACTTCGAATCAAACAACCCATGGAGACGCCTAGAACTTGTTTGGAAACGGGTTGAGAGCAATCGGCATGCGTAAAGTTGAAGCAAATAATTCTTGTTTCTGCGTTGTTTTAAGATTTTGTTGCAAATTTGTATGGAAATGTGGATCTTGAACTCAGATTCAAATATGTTACTGGAAAGAATTCACGTGCATGCAAATGTAAGGTAAGGTTGTTGAGCCTTTTAACTCATTCGATTACGTCCAATGTCTTGTAGCTTTTAGTCACTCACGGACTTCGGTGGCTCGTAAATCATACATTAAGTTTATGCTTTATCGTGTCGTAAAACGTAAAAAAAATAAAATATTGTCTCATGCTTTTATTTGGTGTGCTGAACTTACCACTTTTCAAGAGTCCAAATCTTCTAATCCTAATAATACATTTTTTTTATAAAAAAAGTTAATCCTAATCCTAATAATACATAAAAACCATAGTTTCTTACTTCTATTATATCATTTAAATCTTTATAGATTTAAATAAAGAAAAGAGGTGTAAACGGAGTGGAAATCATAAACCGTTTTTTTGTTTTTTTAATGAAAATCTGAGTAGATATGACATCCTCAGTTATATGACTAAAAAATGCGGCTTGTTACAACAAAAAAACCGAAATTCATGTCTATCAAGTCTGATATATTGGAATGAACTGCATTCATATAGTTACCAGTTTGGCTAGCGGTTGCGTTCTTATTCGTAGACTCAGAATCGAAGATTCTTATGTCACATGTTAAATAGTATCTTTAAGATATTAGTTAAGGAAATAAAAAATACTTATTATAGAAATCATAATTTTTTTTAAGAATTTATAAAAAAACAATTTTACGTATTTCAATAAAAATATTTATTTTTTTAATTCCTTAACCTATATCTAAAGAACACTAGTTATTATTTGTCATATAAAAGACAAAGGCCAGTCGTGCCGAGGACGCATTTTAGCTGTACATTTGTTGGTAGTTGTCTTTGGAACAAAAAATTAAGGGGGAAGGCTAGTCGTGCCGTGGACGCATTTTAGTTGTACATTTGTTGGTAGTTGTCTTTGGTTTGGTTTTGTTGGTTGGTAACTTGGTGTATCTTAGTTTGACTTTATAATCCCCATGCCTATCCTTGTTTTTTTTTTATTGTTTTCTATCACTTAGTAATTCTAGTCTCTTAGTAGTCTGTGTGACATTTTCTCAGTTTTTTCAACTGAATATAAGTTGCAATTTGGAAATGTTTGAATAATCAAAGAAGGTATCAACTGTCAACATGGTTGATTGGCTCACTAAGTCAGCTTATGTTAAGGAACTATAAACTTATTTAACGGTGCCACTTCTACAAGTCTACAAGTGCTATTCACAATGTCCCTGTTGTGTTGTATGTTTCTCCAGGTTCTCTCGGTAATGTTGGGTCTTGAACCCTTTGCTTAGAAAAAAAGAAGGAAAAAAGATCAAATTAAGATGGTATTACATAGTAGGGGACCAGGGAGCAAAAATAGTATTTTCTAGATCTTTTGTCACAGAAATCACTCACATGCTGCTACTGTCTACTTCTTGTGACTAAACGATATCAACTTCCGCACTCACATGTTGCGTTTATAGTTATATGTAGATGAAATCAACTCCTCTATCTTTCACATGACTTTGTCCCTTGCCAAACTTCATGGCCAACATTCTCTGCTTCCATCTGTGCTTTTTTGTATTGTATACGTTCTTATGTCAAACACCAATGGGAGCTTATAACTTCGGGTTCACCATTCAACTAATCCGCCACAACTAACCCAATTCTCCCTTCTACAAACCAGATGAACTAAATGAGTCATTCTACCAGTTTCCTAAGAAATCATATGCACCAAATGGTGCCTTCACTAGAGTGACTTCCAACAATGGCGACTATCTCATGAAACTCACATTGGGAACACCACCTGTGGACGTGTATGGTTTGGTTGACACAGGCAGTTTTCTTGTGTGGGCACAATGCACACCTTGTTATGGCTGTTACAAGCAAAAAAGTTCAATGTTTGAGCCTCTAAGGTCCAATACATACACTCCTATTCCATGTGATTCAGAGGAGTGTAATTCACTCTTTGGTAACTCTTGCTCCCCTCAAAAACTGTGTGCTTATAGTTATGCTTATGCTGATTCTTCAGTAACAAAAGGGGTTCTTGCAAGGGAAATTGTCTCATTTAGTTCCACCAATGGAGAACCTGTTGTTGGTGGAGACATTATATTTGGGTGTGGACACAGCAACTCCGGAATTTTCAATGAAAACGACATGGGAATCATTGGACTAGGTGGGGGCCCTCTCTCACTTGTTCCACAATTCGGTAACCTTTGGGAGCAAAAGGTTCTCTCACCCTCACACTTCAGGTACCATTAGTTTTGGTGATGCCAGTGATGTTTCAGGTGAAGGAGTAGCCACAACTCCTTTGGTCTCTGAACAAGGTCAGTCTCCTTATTTTGTCACATGGGAAGGCATAAGTGTTGGAGATACATTTGTGCCCTTTAATTCTTCTGAAATGCTTTCCAAGGGGAATATAAATGATTGATTCAGTCACACCAGCAACATATTTACCACAAAAATTTTATGACCGACTAGTGGAGGAATTGAAGGTGCAGATTAACCTACCACCCATTCATGATGACCCTGACTTGGGCACACAATTTTGTTACAGAAGCGAGACAAACTTGGAAGGGCCAATCTTGACTGCACATTTTGAGGGGGCAGATGTGCAATTGATGCCAATTCAAACCTTCATCCCTCCAAAAGATGGAGTATTTTGCTTTGCAATGGCTGGCACTACTGATGGAGAATATATATTTGGCAATTTTGCTCAATCAAATGTTTTGATTGGATTTGATTTAGATAGAAGGACTGTTTCCTATAAGGCAACTGATTGCACTAATCGGTAGAGACCATTTTAATGTAAATTTAGTATAACTGACAGTGAGATCTATAATTTGAGGTTGAGATCAAGAGAGAGATTAGAGATGTAACATCTCATACAGGATTCTAAATAAAGTGTGATTCACTAAGTCATTCCGTGGGATGAAATAGCGAGTTTTCTTTGGCTCATTAATTTATGGAGGCGAATGCAAGTCGAATCTCTTTTGTTGAAGCGGCGGAGAAAAGCGTGGAATACTGGCCGTTACTCTAATGATATTTGTATTTATTCATTTTTCACGATTAAAAAAATCTCATTTAACTAACTCCTATGCCACGTCATATAACTAACTCCACCTCCTAATCTTATTTTCTTTCTCCTATAAAGATCATGATTATTTACTGGTGTCCTCTCTCTCTCTATATTTTAACAAGTTATAACTTCCATCTAATTAAAATACACTCTAGGTGTAACTTTGTTAGAATACTCCTCAAAAACCAAGTATGTATACATTGTGTGGAGATAGATATCATATTCATATAGGGAAAAAATTGCATACTATGGCTTTTGCAGTTAGGAACCTTTTGTCTACCATCTGCAAGTTCAAGTGTCAACGGACATAAAAAATAGAAGTTCAAGAAAGCTCAATTCATGTGGTAAAAAATGGCGCATGGAATTAGCTCTTCACAAAAAGGCCAAATCAATGTACAAACCATAATCAATCAATAGACAGAACTAAAAGTTCCCTTCCCACACTCTCCAACTGAGATTTGGAGTATTTCTTTGCCAGCTTGGCTTTGTCGGCAACAGAGACGTCGTGGAACCTAGGACAACCAAACAGTGGATTCAAGAAATGTCATAAATATTGAAAACCGGTAATAGTATCATATAAAATGCTTAGGTGTTATAAAACATACCTGATGCCAATTCTTGCTCAAAGGTTGCACTGCTACCCGGATCTCTCCCACATTGCGCAGAGGGGGGAGGAGAGGAAAGCATAAAATTCTCTTTTTGAAATCATCTTTATCTCTACCCCGAACATATGAACCCCAAGAAGCATTACCCTCTCTTCTAGTATCTTTCAAGAAGAATCGAGTGGGCCCTTTACAAACAGATTTGTATGGTTCCCTGGCATCGAAATCAAATTCATTTGTTTGACTAATACCATTCCAAGCAGAGTAAGTTCTTTCAGAGCGCTCCAGTTCTCGAGGAAAAACAATGTTAGGCAGGACTTGAACGACATAACCAAGTGACACCGAAAATGTTAGATGCCGTGCATGGTCGTAACATATTGAACGCTGCAAAAAGCTTTTGGGATCGGCTTTCATGGCCTTTGTAAAAAGTTTCAGGCTGTCCAAAGAGCTCAGGCCAGGATAAAAGGAATTAACAGCTTCAACATGATGAATTGATACAAATGGTGCTATTGGGTGAGAGGATAGAAGACCATGAGCGTCACCTCTTATGTCCCACTGAAAGATTAAATGAAAAATTAATCCTGATCATTTACGTATTCTAAATGACAAAAACGGTAATAGCTGGATTATAATCAATCATACTAATCATCTGACAAAATATTCCTTCTCTTAGAATGGAAAGAAAATAAAAGATGCGATCAACAAAATACCTGGTGAAAACCGTGCTCACATGTCAGTGGAATGCCAAGTTCAGTGATGCAGGCATGCAGTCGGTCATCACTACCATAAAGCTTGGGATATCGCTCAATGCATTCGTCAAGAATCTCAGAGAGAGCCTTTGCAAGTGGATAACTTATTGCAATCCCACCACCACCAAAGGCCATTGAATGACTAAAATAGGTATTTGCCGAATGGCTCTCTGAGGGGCTCCCTATGTAAATCATTTCAGAAGAATTATACTTGCTGAGAACATCAACTAGGTTATTCACGTTGAAGATGGTATCATCATCACAGAGAACAAACCAGCGCACATCAGAGAGGCCTAGGCAAAAGCTCTCTCTCACAATGCGAGAAATCCGGAGGCCAGAAGGGTGACCAACGGGATTAGTGTAGCGGAAATATGAGGTGTCTTCAGAAATCATGATAGGGGGCAATAAATCATCTCCAGGTTCTTCAAGCACTTGTTCCTCTAACCACACATGGCCACGCATGTCATTAGGACGCCACCACAGTTTGACATATTCCTTCCTCCGTTTCCAAAGCTGAGATGATCCTGCTATGCCAAAAACAATATGTTTAAGTGACAAGCCTTCCTCTTCAACAATACTGCTACCATTATGAAGATGATCATTCATGGTCTCAAATTGGAGAGCTGGTGGAGGTTTTACTTTCGCAAGGCGATGAGAGATGCACTTCTTCCAATTGAAAAAGTGGGGGCTACTTTCCCAATCCTTTAAGTGATGAAAGCAACAGGTAGTTGCATCAGAGAAGACAACGGAAAGCCAAGCAGTGGTAGATATAAGAAGTGCTGCTATGGCTACAGCAAAGGTTCCAATGCGGCATTGGCGCCACTGACGGCTTCTGGATCGACTAATAGGCAAAGGACATAGACGGGAATTCTTGTCATAGTCATGATAGGATGACACAATGGTCTTCAATGCTTGAGTCATCATCACCATCATTCCAATGTGCATGTCTACCTCCCACCGGCAGGAGAGACACAGTGAAATGGCAAAAGGATAAAACGATATAGAGGTGTTTCCTCAGCAGGAATAGTGACACACACCCGAGCCAAACTTGCTACACCCTACAAAAAGACAGAAAAAACAGGAAAATGTTACAAGTAAGTGCATCTTTAGGATTCATTAGTTTGAGTGGAAAATTATAACTTTTTATAAGTTTTTCCAGAAAAAGAAATTGCACCCCCTCCCAAAAACAGATAAAAGGTTGTCTATTAGATAAGTATTTTATTGCTTGTTTCCTTTGAAGTATTTTCCTCGTTATAAATAAAACCAAAAAAAAAAAAAAATGCGACAAGAGAATGGTAGTAATCATTTCAAAATAAGACATTGGTTGCAAATACATCAATCATATTGAGAATGTTCATAAAGCATGTTCATAGTAAGTTAGTAACACATAACCTAGAATCACAAATCTTTAATTGCTGCTAGAAATCGTTCAAATTTCCAACCTTTGATGCAGTCATTTCATCCCTTATACTTGATCACAGAGCATTCTCATTTCTAATTTTTTTGCGTTGTCATCAACTCTCTTTAATACATATATGATATGATAATTTGTTTCCACTCCCGTAACAAAATTATCAATTATAGAGCATGCAACTATGTCTACTATGTTCACTTGAATGTCAAATAGAAAATTGGTTAAGCATCACAGAATGGGAATGGCTTCTTTGACCAAGAAAGAGTGGCAGTTGTCAAACAACTAATGTGACAAGTTTACACAATATGGCACTTATAAGTTTAAGTTGACCTTGCCATAAATTAGATCCAAATTAATGACTAATGACCAAAACAGCTAGGTCCCACTGATGAGTCTGCATATGGGCAGGAGGAGAAACCCATTTTTTTTTTTTATCTCAATTCACCACCCACCCCTCCCCCCAAAAAAATCTAGCCGTATATATAAATCAAATTTGTTTCCAATAACACAAGAATCCACATCCACATAAACCAGCAAGCCTGTAACTTCAAATAACTACTCTAGGCCATTAAGAAAGTGTTTTCAACTGTAATTAGATGAATCCTAAAGTTCAATTGTTATAAACATGTCCACTAAGAAAAATGATTACAGAATATTACACTACTTCAAAACAAACTAAAAATATGGAAAGCAAGTCCTACAACAGGCTTTGTATGCATATCTGTAAGAAGAATGCACGTAATAACATCACCACCTAGTTATGTAGTCGCTAATAGTTTCTACATTTAGAAAAACTTCAGTTCGAAATTGAACATCCAAAAGCCACTCAACAATTGCACATCGCCTAGTAAGTAGTAACCCACCTTAAGCATCGCTTTGCAATCAAAGGGACAGGGGAATATTACACATACATGTGTTTATTTTATATTATCCGTAAATACTTTCTAGCTTAATACCTATGAAATGCCAGCAATCAATTACTAAGCAGAAAAGCTAAAGGCCCTTTTCACTTTTAACTACAAAATTGTCACTTTTGTTTTCAATTTATTTCCTATTTTCAAAGGTTTGCACTGAATGAGGTGTTAATTAAAAGTGAACCCAGCAAATGGAAATGAAAATAGATGTAAACAAGTCCTACTAAAAGCACAGAATGAGGTGCAGCAAGATACAAATTTTGCGTGAACCAAATTATATTTGAAGAAATATAGGGGAGACTATATTAATTCCCAAATCAGGAACCCCAAGGATCATCACATCACAAACCCCAGGACAAGATGGGCTTTTTACAGGGAGATATAAGCTTGGTCCAGTAGTTGAGGAAGGGTGAAGGGATAAATGAGGGAGGAGAGGTCGCGGGTTGGAATCCCCGACTGACATTTTTCACAAAACTAACAAACTAACATTTGTGCATAAAAAAAAAACGATGGGTTAAGGCAAATAAAAAAGGGGTGGTGAAAAATAGTCAGATAGGATTTAAGTTAACAAAACTCATTTCGAGAAATTGCAGAGAGGAAATTACCTGATTGAGAAACTATGGAATATTAGGGTTCCTATTCCTGTTCCTAAAATGCTGAAAGTGCAGTGTTGGTGTTGTTGGGTACTTAGAAAGAACTAGTTAGTTAACCATTTCCTTTGCTGCATTTGCATGCCTCATCTCTTCATCATCGTATTGTTTTGGAAGTTGGAACACAGAGATCAGATGCAACCACCAAATCATGCCAAAATCAATAATTGCATTGTTCTGCTCCTATGTTTTTGAATTTTAGGGAAATGTCAGGCGTAATCATCACAAATACGTTTCACTTTAATTTGAAAATTTCTCTATAAGACCAAAGTTTTATAGTTAACTTTTGTATTTTATTGCATTGCATTAATTGGTAGTGATAGTCTCTACACGCGATTCGTCTTAGACATTAAAATATGATTTATTATGACACATTTCAGTTTGGCACAGAGATCAGCTGCAGCCACCAAATCATGCCAAAATCAATAATTGCATTGTTCTGCTCCCATGTTTTTGAATTTTAAGAAAATGTCAGGCGTAATCATCACAAATACGTTTCACTTTAATTTGAAAATTTCTCTAAGACCAAAGTTTTATAGTTAACTTCTGTATTTTATTGCATTGCATTAATTGGTAGTGATAATCACCACAAAGTATCTTAAGATTAATCTTCACTAAAATATTCGTGTGATATTTATATATCACTAAAAGAATACAAGCCCAATTCAACAATGATATGTTATTATAGTATTTTTAATAAATAATATATGCATTACAAATTATAGTATTTTTTATTTCAGTACGCGAGCAAGCAAAACAAAGAGAATTTCAAATTGTTAAGTATTGTAAATTTTCTTGAATTTTATAAAAAAATACTACTAATAATATATATTTGTTAAACTGTTTTGCTTTTATAATGTTTTTCAAAAGTAAACAGTTTTTAATTTTTGCATGAAGAATTTAATGATTTCAAACCATAAGGCAGTATTCAAAACAAAATCATTAGAAAAAAACTTAAAATAAATGAAAATCATAATATTATTATAAACTCCCTGATGTCGAAGGAAATAATAGCGTTTCACAAATTTGCATGCTATAAGATTTTTAAAATCGTTGAAGTGCTTTGTTTATTTTTTTTTATTTTTTTTTTTTGAATTTTGAAATAACAAATGAAAAGCTTCCCTGTCTTAAAAGAAACATTAGCAGTAGTTGGTATAGAAGAAGATGAAGCATTCAATACCTTGTAACAGTGAACCAATGAAGAACGAAAAAGGGACAGAAGTTCCCGTAGAACGGACAGACACATTTAGAACTTTTGTAAAATAAAATACTAATGTTTCTATAAGTAACATACCACACTAAATACATATTGCCTGTAAAAAAAAAAAAATACAAGTGCTAAATACATACCACACTAATTCGCAAATCACACAAAATCTTAACAAATACTTAATTCCAATGGACCCAATAATAATAATAATAATCTCTATAAATAAATTAGACATATTAATGTAATATTTATAAAAAAATAAATAGATTTTTTCTTATAGATTTGTTATTTAATATTTTATAAAATAAACATTCAAATTTATATTAAATATAATATATAAAAATGATATACACTTATATAATAAGTAACTTTTTTTAGGGGGACGAGTAACTTATATACTTGGAAAAAAATATGAATTAAGTATTTAATAATATTAATGTAAATATTTATACTAATAAATATTGGGCCAAAATTTACAAATTTGTCGGACCTTTAATAGTCCGAGGACCAAGGTAATAGTTCTAAACAACTACAGAAATTGTTATTCTCACCTCTTAAATTGTTATTTTCATCTCAAACTTTTTCAAAACAAAATAAAAACTATAAAGGGACAAGATTACCCCTCTCTCTTCCCTACACCCCTTCCCTTTCTTCTCCTCCCTCACATTTGAATTTTGGTTTTCAATAGTATCATGATTTTTTTTTGTATTTGGCAAAGATAAGAATGGAATCACAATTTTGTTGTAGTATGGAGATTACAAAAAAAAAAAATTGACAAATCGGTGGTAGTATATGGGTAAAAAAAATCAAAACCAAAATACATTTTCATTGTTCAAAGTATACAACAAATACGTATTTTTGTTTCAAATTTTTTTTTTGCACTCCTATACTACAACTAAAATACATTTTTGTTGTATGTTTTATACAAGAGAAACGTATTTCCCTTGAAAGGATATTTTGAAAAAATGAAATTTAAAACACATGGGTTGAGAATAGCAAAATGTAGGATAAAAATAGCAAAGTGCGGGATAAAAATAGCAAAATGCACGATGAAAATAGTAATTCCCAACAATTACATGCTCAACCTTCATCTTATTATAAGAACTTTTTTAGGAAACATGTTTGATTATTTTTATAGTAAGAGTTGAGACTCCCTTCAAATTGTCTCTTACATTAATTTTTTTATTAAAATATCCTTAATTATTTTATAAATCTATAAATATAAATGTTGTAAATTAATGAAAATGGTAAATATTCATTTTAATCCTTGAAAGCATAAGACTGTGACAAATTAATCCCTAAAATATGAAAAATTAAAATCTAGTCCCCAAATATACAAAAAGTGTAACAAATTTATCCTATGGTGAAGTCCCCATGTGTTGCAATTAGCCCCTCCCACCCAAAAAAAAAAAAACTAAAAAGTAGTAGTTTGAAATTTATTTTGAATCTCATATAGAAAGCTTCATTCAACTTTGACATGAGCATCCAAGGAGTTTCTGAGATACAAGCTCCAACGTTGGACAGCTTTGGAGAACAGAAAATGAACAAAATTAATAAAATGTTACTGAAGACCATAAACAAGCAAAGCCCCAACTGCCCCTACTCCAGCCAGGAGTCCAATAATAACTCCAATTGGAGGCAAGCCCCCACCAATAGCTTTTCCAGTGTTAACATCATACCGAGCAAACCTCTTCTTTGGTGCTTGACATTGAGGACACCCGTATGTGTCCGGCTGCACATGATAAAACAAATTGGCAATCACAAAATCAATCAACACGTTAATAAATGATAATTCAACTTCAACAAATACCATCTCAAGAAGATAAAACTTTCCGGAACATGACTTGAAATTTAAACATAGATCATTTTATAATTTTTTGGTTCAAGTTTTTGAAGCACAGATCTTATGGTTATCATCAAATCACTCAGTATAATGGCAAGCACAAAAGAATACAGTAATCAACACAGAATGTCTATCAAGCAGATGATGCCTGAATACTGCAGAGAGCAACACTAAAGAAAAGAGAATAATCAGAATTATAGGAAAAATGATGAATGCTGATACCATTACTACAACAACAACAATAAAATCTTACCCACTAGATGAGGTTGACTACATAGATTACATGACACTGTTGGGTTTGGTTAAAAAGCAAATTATGAGGAATATTATTCACTATGATATCCCTTTTAATAACCACCATGAAAATTGCTGATACCAATATCATAATAAATTAACATATAAGGCATTCCATCTTTTTCAAAAACCATGGGCACCTGAAAGAAAGAACCGAGGAAGAGCTTACAAGTAAACTGTTATATGCTGGACTTACCTGCTCATCAAAAGATTTCTGTAAGGTGTATATGTATCCACAATCAAGGCAAATGTGAGTAGCTCTCGCCTGCATGGAAGTGCACTTAATCAACAATTGATTGTAAAATGGACATAATATCATCTTTAGCCTAGTAAACAAATAATTAGGAGGAAGTACAAGCATGTCAATCCAAAAGGAATCTTGCCTTTTGAGTCTCAGTCAGTTTTCTTCCAAATCGAGGAGGAGCAGGCCGTTTTGTGAGCTTTTTAACGTCTACTTCAGCACCTCTTAATAACAAAAGATGAAGATATGCAAGTTGTTAAGTCATTGCAGCTGTTAGGTAAATACTAGAATGAATGACTGTTAGATATGATCGCATGAACATTAGACAGCCACAATAATTTTCATGGAGTTGCATAATGAACTTATAAAGTATTTCTTCAGTTTTTTTTTATCATATTTTCCCTATTCAAGCTATACACAAATAAGAAGAATAACCTATGTCAGCAGCAACAAATTTACTAGAGAATTGATGCAATTAAGAAGATAGAATGGAACAAAGATGGATAAGAGAACCTGCTGACGACAAAGTAGACAGAGTCTGGCTTTGCTTGAATGGCGGTTTTAGTAAATCCAAGCTTATCCGCAGGCCACAATTCATCCCCAAAGAAACTGCTAGTGTAAAGGACTTGGTCCCCTGCCTTTAACCCTGCTCTTGCTGCATTCCCACCACCATCAACAGCCTATAGAAGATAACAAACATTCCCTCATTCACAAATTGGAATCATTCCATTGAATAGGAAGAAGGGTGCAAGATACTGACAGTGATGACAACACCACCACCAGACTTTTGGCCTAAGGTGAGGCCAAGTGGCTTGTCAACCTCCACCTCAATTGTCTTTGAGGCCCCAGCAGTTCTTGCTTTGATCTCAAGTCTCCTTCCAGCAATGGAGGAACCATTCTTGTTCTCAACTAGGAAGGATTCTGAAACACCCCTTTTGGCTTCATGAAGTGAGAGGCCTTGTAAAGATGTCTTCTGCGGATACAAGAGCAAAATCAACTCTATTTTTTAATATGTAGTAATAAACAAGAAATTATTACATGGTTATGACCAGACGTGTTCATGATCCTGACTAATCTTCACAGAACATATATTCAAGATCTTCAATTTAAGATTAAGAATTAATAACACTAAATAACGTGCCACATGAATTTGGTTGAACCAGGACTATATAGTAATTTCTTGGGATATGCAAAAAGTAGTAAGTAGTAGAACCTGGCATTGAGGAGAAGTTAGTGTCTTGGAATGAGAGAGTTGAGAGTTTTTTAAGGAGGGGCTACTTCTGGTAGTGAAGGTGGCAGAGAATGAAGAGGAGGAACCAGCAACCACCGCTGACATGTTTCCGGTGAGGCGTGTGGATGAGAATTGACCACCGAACAAAACACACTTTCCTTCTGAATAATAAGAGGAAAAAGTTTCTCCTTTTCTTTTTAGTATTTTTTTTATGGTGTTTAGAGAAAATTCTTTTATTTTGAAAATATAGATAATATTTGACTGGTGGTGGAGATGAAGACACCAAACAACCCTCACTGTATGGCTTTCAAGGACGGTAAACTGCTGATGCAACTCCCCATTTAACACCCTGTGACTGTGCATTCAAGGCCTCTTGTCTTTGTTCTTACTTTCTATGGATTAATGCATCTTATCCTACTATCCACACAAAGTCACAAACACACATACACTTTTTTCATGAATTATAAAAATATCCTTATAATTGTACATAGGTGTTTGTTGATTAATACATATTATTTTTAGTTCTTTTAGTCTCTACGAGTTTACGAGATAAAGACTGAAAAATATTAAAAATAATATTTAGTATCTAGAGATGAAGTTTGTATATTAAAAGTAGGCCCTTTTAGTAAATAGCTGAAAAACAGACCCTTTTTGGCAACTAGTTAAAGTGCAAGAACTTTGAAGTAAAACCTAGATCTGTTGGTTGTTCCTTGCGAGGTACCTACCGAAGTTATAGTAGAGGAAAGAAGAGAAAGGAAGCGGGAAAAAGCATAGCACACCAAATTGATGCTCTGCTCTTATGTTCGGACCCGTGAATCTGTAATCACTTTCTCTCAGCTTCCTGCGTTAGGTTTTCTTCACCTTTTTCTATTGAAGAAAAAAAAAACTAGTTTTTGTGATTTTGAAGAAATTATTAAAATTTGATCTTGATGTAGCTGATTTTTTTTATTGGACGATTTTGCATTTCTTTGTTATTTTTAGACAAGCAGGACAAATGAAGTGATGAAGAGGCAATGTATATGGTTAATTTGTATGGGACTGCTTTTCTGCTGAAGATAGACCTTGACAAGGAAATACTATCTCGGTATTTTACTACCCCGTGTATTTGGAATAATCTAGATTCTTCTGACTGTTTTGATTTTTGAAACTATCTTAGACTCTTAGTCACCGTGGCATTGGTGCATGGTATCTCCTTGAAATGATATATGGGTTTGTATTTAGTAGTGTTTCTGAACCTAGTTACACTTGTGTGATAAAAATTTGAGGAACATGCATTGATAAATACATAAACCATAAGTATAAGTATGTAGGACAATTTCACATGGGGATCTGTACTCAAAGGTGCATGTATTATGAATATGAAAACAATTATTAACAAAAGAGTAGTTAAGGTTCCCATCTTTGGTTAATTCATGTGGTTTAGTATAGATCTTCTGGTGTTGTAGTGTACATTTTAATTCTTCTAACTTCTTTAGTGTAATTGAAAGAAAAAAAAATCTGATTATTATCAGGAGTTTCATCAAAGTATTGACAAGAGAATTCACAAAAAATAATCAGATAAGTACATCATTAAGAACTTTTATTTCTAGGAGAATACTGTTTATTTGCTTCTTAATTATTATAATTTGATTTACTTCCAATTTTAAAATAACTTATTTTAGCTTTGAAGAGGAACTTTGAGCTGTAAAAAATGTCTGGTGTGTATGGTATTTAAATTTAATTCATATTTAATATTTTTCAAAGTTAAGAGCTAAGGTGAAGTGATCCCCAAATTACAATAGAAGACAGGAAGCTCTCGCAAACCCGAAAATGGACGACAGAGTCAAATCTGAAAAGAGAAGCAGAGATCGACACTTGGAACGTGATGACAAATACCATCAAGATTCTGATGATATCCGCCATCATCGATCAGACAGGAATCACAAGTGTGACCACAAATCAAGGGACAGGGATAGGGATAGGGCTTATGACAGAGAAGGAATCAAGGATAGGAATAGGGCTTATGACAGAGAAGGAAGCAGGGATAGGGATAGGGCTTATGACAGAGAAGGAAGCAAGGATAGGGATAGGGCTTATGACAGAGAAGGAAGCAAGGATAGGGATAGGGCTTATGACAGAGAAGGAAGCAAGGATAGGGATAGGGATTACGAAAGAGAGGGTAGCAAAGTTAGGTTGAAGGGGAAGCATGATGAGGGGAGGGAAGATTTGGTGGAGCCACGACTCTCCTCACATTCTCATAAGCGGAAAGAGAGGGAGCACAGTGAGGACAGGGACTACGAGGATAAGAAAATTAGGATTTCCGAGGAGAGGAAGGAAGGGAGAAGGGAACGGAGGAAATTTGGGGATAAAGTCAAGAAGGAGGAAGAAGAAGAAGAAGAAGAAGAAGAAGAAGAAGAAGAAGAAGATGGTAATGATAATATTAGAGGCATTCATGAGGCCAAGGTCAAGGAGGAAGTCACTGATGGTGCCCATGGCTCAGCTTCTTCCAATGGCACTGTGTTTATCCAAAACGTGAGTTTCTTTCTTTCTTTTAATATTCTGCTTTAACATTTTGACAATGCCCAGCATTTGTTTTCTATTTCTTGGTTATAATTGAATTGTAATATGTTTACTTCCATAGTGTTCCTAATACATGAGTGCTGGTTTAGAATATCATGTCAAATTGTAGGGTTGCTTACATTCAGTTACTACTAACTGAGGTAGAATGTGATTGCTATTTACTTGAGTAACTATGAGATAATCCTTCTAGTCCATCTATTAATATGTAATTTGATTGATTCTCTTAACCTTATTGATAAGTCAGTTTGCAAGAGAGATGGTTTGTTTTCTTATGCATCTATTATTGCAATTTTTGTTTCTGTTCAGCTTGATTACATGTTCACCTATCTCAGTTCTTTGTTTCCTAATTCCTTCTCTTCTATTATTCCTCTTGGAACACTTGAAGAGGGACATCATTCATTGGCGTTTTATCCTTGTTCTTTCAGGGTGCCCTGGGATCACCTGCTGTGGCCCCCATGAGTGTGCCTGAAACATCTTTGGCTCCTCCTCCTTCTGTTCCTATCAAGGTATCTTCGAATTCTACCACAAATGAAAATAAGGGCATTAGTATTACCAGGTCTCATGAGGTTACTGGAAAATCTAGTACAGATGGGTCATCTTCAACTGCTAGAAAAACTGGGAGCCTCTCTATTGATGCCCTAGCTAAGGCTAAGAAAGCTTTACAAATGCAGAAAGAGTTGTCAGAAAAGCTAAAGAAAATTCCTCAGGTAATTTGGGAATTTTATTGTAACTGTACATGTTACTCTGAATGCATTAATCACTGCACTTTTGGTTTTGGTGGTGCAGTTGAATAAGAGTTCTACCCAAAATTCACAAGGAAGCTCTAACTTGGGCTCAATGAATGAATCTGCAGTACCCTCTTCTGCTGCTGGAGTGGCATCAAAAAGTTCCACGTCAGCTTCTTTGGTCCATGCTGCAAATATGTCAATTTTCCCCTCAACTGCTTTTGCTGCTTCTGCTAATACTCCAGTAATTGGCACTAGTGCTGCTGGTATTCCAAATGCAACTCTGCCCAACTGGGAAGCTGTCAGGCGTGCTCAGGAGCTTGCTGCCAGGATGGGATTTCGTCAAGATCCACAATTTGCTCCTCTGATAAACATGTTTCCTGGTCAGATGGTAACAGATGTTACTCTCCTGCAGAAACCCATGAAGGCCCCTGTTCTTCGTCTTGATGCTCAGGGACGGGAAATAGATGAGCATGGAAATGTTATTAATGTGACTAAGCCCATCAACCTTAGCACATTAAAGGTGTGCTTCTTTCTTATTTGTCTCTTTTTTTTCATTATTTTTTTCTGTTTGGGATTCCTGTCTTAAGGCTAGAAACTATGTCTTAACATTCCAGGTCAACATTAACAAACAAAAGAAAGAAGCATTTGAAATACTACAACCTGTATTAGATGTCGATCCTGAATCTAATCCTCATTTTGATGCAAGCATGGGTATCAACAAAACAAAGCTCCTGCGGCCCAAGAGGATGAATTTCCAATTTGTTGAGGAAGGAAAATGGTCAAAAGATGCTGAAACAATAAAATTGAAGGTATTTTTATCCATCCATCCCCTTCTCCCACTTTCTAGTGACTTTCTCTTTTACTTAGTTCTTTTCAATTGCCTTGTATGTGCTTTGTAATTATTATTTGACTCATGCAGAGTAAATTTGGAGAAGCTCAAGCAAAAGAGCACAAGGCCAAACTGGCACAGTTGGCAAAGGCAAAGGCTGCTCCTGATATAAATCCTAACTTAATAGAAATAACAGAGAGAGTTGTAATTAAAGAAAAGCCCAAGGACCAAATTCCAGACATTGAGTGGTGGTAAGTTTATTACTACCTGGACTACCGCTCTTTATACAAGTTGTGTTTGTAGAAGTGTATGGATTGTTTTAAGGGTGTTATTTGAATGTCACAAATTTTGTAATTCAGAATTTCAGATTTAGCAAGTATACTATATATGCATGTTTCAGTATTTATGACCTTCTGTTCTTCCTTTCTGTTGTTTGTAATGATAAGTATAATCACCTTAGAAGATATAAAGTGACAAACAACCTGGAATAAAACCAGCTTAAAAAAGACCGCTAGAATGCTAGTTGAATAGTATTAGAGTATACCTACTCTGATGGGTGTAATTTCTTTTCTTAGTGTTATCACTGACAGCTGTTGTAACTAACTGACAGTTAGTTTGTTACACGGTTAGTTCTGTTATGTTAGTTGAGCTCTATATAATCTGAGCATGTAAACTTTCAATACTTGGGTTCAATAATAATATCTTCCTCACTCTTAATCTCTCTCTCTCTCTCTCATGTTCTCTTATGGTATACAGAGCTTAGTTCTGATCTTTGTCGATTTTTTCGCTTCTGCTTCCGCAATGAATTCACCTCCTCCTTCCCCGCCAGAAAGTGTGAAAACCCCATTGATAGTTGGTAAATCATAGTGACAATGAAAGAACAATTTGACGTGATTATCTATTTTGAATCTGGTATTGCCTGTCTTGCGGGAACTTGTATTTTGTTCTTTAATTAGTTGAAAAGTAGAAGCAGAAAATATGATCAAAATAATTGTGTTATACCATGGTTTGTTTGTAAACATATTTATTCACTTAACTATTTGAATTTAACAGGGATGTGCCACTTCTGCATTCTCGAAATTATGGTGACATTGATAATGGAACCATTGGCGAAGATAAACTGAAAATAGAAAAAATCACTTTTTATGTGGAGCATCCTCGTCCAGTTGAGCCACCTGCTGAGGCTGCTCCCCCACCACCTCAACCACTCAAGCTAACTAAGCAAGAGCAGAAGAAACTCCGGACACAAAGACGTATAGCTAAGGAGAAAGAGCGACAGGAGATGATAAGACAGGGTGTCATAGAACCACCAAAACCAAAGGTCAAGATTAGCAATTTAATGAAAGTACTTGGCTCTGAAGCAACTCAAGATCCTACTCGGCTCGAAAAGGAAATACGTACTGCAGCTGCGGAGCGTGAGCAGGCTCACATAGATAGGAACATTGCACGCAAGCTTACTCCTGCTGAGCTGCGGGAGAAGAAGGAGAAGAAGCTGTTCGATGACCCAAATACATTGGAGACACTTGTCTCTCTTTACAGGATAAATGACCTCTCACATCCAAAGGCCAGATTCAGAGTTGACGTTAATGCTCAAGAGAACCGTTTGACTGGATGTGCTGTGATTTGTGATGGTATTAGTGTTGTTGTTGTTGAAGGTGGAAGCAAGTCAATTAAGAGGTATGGGAAACTTATGCTTAGACGTATTAATTGGAGTGAAGTTTCAAAAGAGAAAGAAGAAAATGAAGATTCAGATGATGACAAGCCTGCCAATAAGTGTGTTCTGGTGTGGCAAGGAAGTGTTGCCAAACCCAGCTTCAATAGGTTCAGTGTCCATGATTGCATCACCGAAGCTGCTGCCCGAAAAGTTTTTGCGGATGCTGGCGTTCCTCATTATTGGGACCAAGCCGTGAACTACAAAGAAGATGAAGCTATTTAACTTGTCTTCTAGTGTTTTTGTTCTTCTTTATTGGCCTGCCTTGACTAGAGTCTTGTGGTGCGTGAGCAGATTTACAATTTGCATCAATCAGTGTTTTAAACAAAATAATAAACACGATAGCTGCCAAGTGTTCTCATGTTTCCTATGATCAATGATATCTACAATCATTATGAATTTGGTAGAACATTTAGTGGTGTAAATTAAACTGTCATATCGATTTGCATAGCATCCAATCAAAGATGCTAATGATTGTATGCGATACACATTTTAGGCCTTCGGATTTTGACTACCATGTTTCCGACCCTGTAAACTCTGATTTTAGTACGCTAATATTTTATTGACACCCCTTTTGGCGTATCCCTATTCCCTAATAAAGGTGTAAAAATGGTGCTAAATTAGTATTCCACGCATGCAGTTGTAAGAGAAAAGATTTTTTTATGTGTAAATGAGAACACGAATAATATGACAGACATGGGATTTCTAGAGTAGAAATTATCTCACTTGTAGGTTTCGTATGTTGGCATTTCTAAACTGGAAATATATTCTGCTGTTGAGGAAATAGTGAAATATTGTGAAGTAAAATTTTCGTTCCAAAATAGACATTTTATGTAAAAAAAAAAAAAGGCTACTTTTTAGTTGTTAGGTTCAAATCCTTTTATTGTCGTTATACCAAAATCCCAAAATGTTGTCACATAAAGATATTATTTTGGTCAAAGACCGACATCGTTATTCGTTGCCTTGCCACCATCTGCATTCAGTTACGAAAAGTTTTGCAAGTTCTACTTTGACTGTGCTCCCTAATGCTTCTATTCTGAAGCCAAGACGGGTAATTTAGGGTCATAATATTCATTTCAGGTATAAGACCTGCTGAAGTTTTTCTTTGTTATTGGATACGAGTTGAAGTTTTCTATTTTAATATCATATATGGATGGATATCCTGTTTCATTTTATTTGATAAGGTACGTCAGTCAAATTATGACGACGTGATCATGGAGTATTAGAGTACATATATTATAGAGTATTTCTAACGTGTTGTCGCCCAAGTGGTTTCCTGGTTAGGAGTACCCTTTCCAACAATAAATACCCAGTTTTGAAACCACCGAGCAGGAGGATAGTATTTCTAGAACTAAACTGAAATTTGAATATCTATACATAACTCCAAAGAAAATAATGTTTAGATGAGATATTCAAAAAATTCTTGAATACAGAATAAGGACAAATCCTCGACGAATCCAATCCTAAGAAATAAAACATACTTCATGAGAATATCATGTTTGTCCAGGAAAATCATTATCCATGATAGAATATTGAATCAATAATTAAATTTATGGAACCTACAACCATGACTATAAATAACTCTCTTTGGCATCATAGTTTCAACTTTTGCTTTCGCTTTGCTGGACATGATGCTGTTTTCGTTTTTATTTAATTAAAATGGTACTGTATGAGATTGCAAAAGAGAAGGATGTGATTGGTTTTTGTGTCATACATTTTTACAGTTCATGAGCATTATTTTCTTTTTAAAATGTATATAATGTGAAAACTTCAATTTATATCTTTTGTGAGAAGCCTTTAAATAAGAAGAAAAAATGAAAAATAAAGCCTATGTGAGAAAACAGAAAAGGTGAATTATAAATCAATACGTACTAGTACATCCAAACTCTTTGCCTCCTATCCTCGAGTGCTTTTTTTTAATTGCCTCGAGTGCTAATAAGAGAAAAAACAAAAAAGAGAGACGTGCCAGAGTAAATATTATCTCTCTGGCACTGAGCAATCATTATGCGTAGGTTGCTTAAGTAAGAATTAGCTTGTGAAATTATCTTCATTTCTACAAATAAATAAAAAATCTCGCAAACAAATTGAAACGAGGGAGAATTTTGTCACATCCTATCAGCTACTGAAATTGCCTCCAAATACTTCTGTTCTTTATTTCATAAAATTAATTTAACGTTGGTCTTTTATATAAATAATTATGTATTGCGAATTGTGACTTAAGGTTAAGTCTAATTAAAAGTTATCTCGTAAAGTTTGGATAATTTAGACTTTAACGTATCTAAAAGGATATATGTCTTTAATGTGTAAAAATAATGAGATTATTTCATTTTTATGATGAACTAAGATAGAAATACCCAAAACATAATCTTAAGATTATATGTTAAATAGGTCTTGGTTCCTAGATTATACCTACCATTATCATTCTCATTTTTTTTAATATTTCATCATCAAAGAGAGGCAAACAAAGAGAAAGTTAAAGGACTTTCTCAAGAGAGTACATATTAATCTAAAATGTCAAATTACAAGAATTCTTTGAGGTCAAATTACAAGAATTCTTTGAAGAATTATTGGTCATCATGAAATTTAGGTATGCTTTTGCTTCAATTTCTTAATTATTAACATGATTGATTTTTTTAATAAACAAATATTTGCTAACTTTACCCTAGAGCTTGCAATCCCTACTAGGTTTGCATCCCCAAATAGTATAGATCCCTAACCACCAACCAAGAAATCCATTCCTAAAGATGAAGAAAATACAAATGACCATGGGGGATGAACCAAACTCATGGGAGGGAAATCGAGAGAATCTATGGTTAGGCAAACCTATTTTATTCTTATTCAAATTATGCTGCAATGAAAATAGGAGCAGAATTCTACTATCAAAAATCATTGAGAGAAAAAGCAAAACAGGCTATTTTGGGCTTATGATGATTTTCATCTAAATGACTATTTTAGTTTAAACAAGTAGTACCAGAGTCGATCATGTTTAATCATCTAAATACTTGATCAAATAGATGGTGGAATGGTAGTTAGTGGAGGTTGGAAATTTATGAGGCATGGAGATGGTAGAAGTTAATTGACGAGATAATGGAAGAACATGGAATTTGATGGGTTCGGTAGCAATAGTCAACTAGCTATTTTTTATAGGATCCCTATAAATACTTAGTGCATAGCAACAAAACAAAAGTACCTTCAATGAAATTCAAATCAATTTTATCTTATTCTTGCATTTTTATCTTGCTAAATTTATCGTTTTATTGCCTTTAAGTTTTTTTTGCCTTTTTAACATTTCTTCTCTTTTACGTATATCAAACATTTTCTTTAATAGTTTGGGAATCCATAGTTGAGAAACAAATTTTTCCTCTCAACGCAATCACTTGATTCTTATTTTGGAATCATGCTGAGCCTTTTAATCGATTCAATCAACTGATTTTCACGCAACAAAATTGACACATCTAGTAGAACTAAAGTAGGTGAGTTAGTTGCCAAGTTTGAAGCAGAAGCTGATTCTATTTGGCCTATGCATTTGTGCTCTAGTAAAAATACAAGAGAGATGGAACCAACACAAAAGAAGACATGCAGCAGAAAAACGACTGAAACACATACCTTTGGGCATATTTGTGTCTATGACGCCAACTAGACCGTCAACGACAACAAGAATCATAGCAAACTCCACTTGTTGTTTCTACTACCAATGTAAAGGAGGTGGGGGATGAGGTACCTACTGTGATGACAATGTCATTCATTAAGCAACAAATTGATGATATCATAGGTTATGTTTGGGTAAACTTTTCTAGAAGTATTTCTAAAAGAAAAAATAAGAAGAAAACAAAGAAAAAAATTATCCATAAACTAAAATGAATTCTCTATTAATTAATTTGTAGATGTCCTCTTGTTTTCTTTTTTCTCTTCTTATTTTTCTCTTAGAAGTACTTTAGAAAAATACATCCAAATAGGTCCTCTCCAAGCAACTTGTGGATATTGTCAAACATATGGTGCAAAATGAAGGCCATCATGTGGAGGAACTAGATAACAGAGCTTCTAGATCAATAGAGTGTTTGAAAACATCCTCAACACAAGGAGGGAAATGCTATTGGCATTACCTGCTTTTGTTAATGACACTACCCAGGTGGGTGTATTTTGTCCATATTCCAAAATTGCCCCCTCAAAAATTGCACAATGAAAAGGTTGCACATGGGTAGTTACACAATAAAAGCCCGTTTTGTTAGGTCACCCCCCCATTTTCACAACAGATCTCATTGTGTAATTACACATGTGCTACAAAAATGTGTTTTCACGGTATAATTTTTTTATGCACTATGTTTCTATTGTATACCTGCACAACAAAAATATGCTTTCATTGTATACCTGCACAATGGAAACATGTTTCCATTTTGCAAGTTGTTTTGCAAGAAAAAAATAACAATAAAATCATGTTTTCATTGTTATTTTTGTTTGTTAAGGACCTCATTAAAAGACTTGCAACACACTATGCATGGTGTACAACAATTAGCAAAGTTTATAATCGACGTTAATTGAATACACATAACGGTACTTAATACAAGAAGAGTTAACAAAAACAATTAATTTTCAATAATGTCTACTACATATTGAGTTGAATTCTTGTATGTGTCACATGTCATGAACAAGCTTCACGTGTGCAGTATCTACTATGTGTCACATGTCATGAGTAGTATGTATTTCATTATGGTGTAATAGAAAATAGGGGATAACCATGATGTCATCACACCCAAGAAAACGAAGAAGATTTGTACCAAATAAGTTCACGCTGATATCACTGAGGTTTTATTGTAGTTTAATATAGAGATGAAAATGACGATGCAAGTAAAAGTACCAAAATTTCTAATGAATTTGTGTGAACACAACATATATTTTATAGAATATATTATCCCCATGCTAAGGAGCCTTTTGCTTAATTGGATCCAAATGCCGAAATATTAATTGGGTCCAAATGCCGAAGTATTATTAGTTGGAACCAACTTATGCTTGCTTACTAATTAAAACTGCCTCCTTACTTGCTCTCACTTGGTCAAGTTAGGACCAAATGCCAAAGCAGCTCAAATTTAATTATCTTTCATGAAATACTTTTCTTTCTCACCCACCTTAGTTCAGAAATTACATTTACGGGGTCCCCCCTTGAGTTTCCTTTGTTTTATCTTGATAATTTTCAAAATGCATCTTCTTATCTGATCATTTCCATTCTAACTGAGAGTATCAAAACTAAAAAAAAAATGGTGGCACAACTGAAACAGCAAGAAGAACGATATACGTGGTTCGTCACTTGTGTCTGTGACTACGTCCACGGGAAAAGTGTTGCTTTTTCCACTGATTGTATGTTACAATTATGTACATGGAAATCCCATAAATTTCACCTCTCCTACACATTGCACAGTTTATTGCCTCTCTGTTTTGTGATTGAATATATTGGATACAACAAACCATTCCAGATGCCAATTACTTGTTTAAATGTATTGTGGATGTATGTAGTAGATTGCTATCAATCCGTCAAGTGGTAGCCGTGGCAACAAATACATGCACTTCCTTATCGAATACGATTCACATTTGAAAATGGCTCAGCTCTGGCTTTCGGTGCAGCCTTAGATGCTGCTTCTGGTGCTCCAAACACATTCCAGAACCTCAATGTTTCATCTGCCGCTGCTGATGCTACTGTGCAACCATCTGGACTCTGAAGGAAGTTGACATTACACTAATCAGGAAAAGCCTCATAATAAGACAATCAAATCAATCAGGTTTGTGCTCGAGAAAAAATTACCTGGGCCATGAAAAGAACTCTTGAAGTATGGCCATTGAGCTCAGCCATCTTCACCATTGAGGGGTATTTCCAAAGTGTTAACTGATTCTGGGTAAAACCATGAGAGCTGAGTAACTCCCTCTCGTTCTTGTTCCACAGCAGGGAACATACCTGAGACCCAGTGTCAATTGAGTTCAAGCATGCACCTGTGTGGGTATTCCAAAACTTGATGCAACGGTCACCACTACCTCCACCGGAAGCCAACAAATTCCCTTGGAAGGGGCACCAAGCAAGGGCTTTTACAGCAGATGTGTGATCTTCAAGTCTGTGAAGCCACTGAGTTGCCGAATTAGAAGATGCTGTAGCTCTATCCCAGATGTAAAGTAGATTATCATTCCCTCCACTGGCTAATTGTGAACCTGAAGCTGACCACTTGAGCCCGCAAACCTCTTGCTCATGCCCGCTGTAGGTTTCAACAACATGCGATCTAATTCTTACATCGTTGTTGACAATTCTACCGTCCATCCCTCCACTTGTGAGTATGTGGTTGTTCCATGCCAAAGACCCAACTCGCTGCCTGTGCCCACCTCTCAAAGTTCTCAACTGTCTATTTGAACTTGTATCCCATAGTTGCACTTCTGAGTTGTTCAAACCAACCGCAATATGCCGTCCATCAGGAGCCCAGCTAACCGATGTTACAGGGCCATCTTCATCATCAACTGTAACTAGTTCTGAAGTAGAACCATTTCTTGCATCCCACAAGTACACTGTGCTTCCAAGTGCTATTGCAAGAACATTCGCGCTTCCCCAGTCCAGCAAATTCAGATAATAGTCATCCACAAGATCCGGAGCATCCAAAGTCTTCTCCGAACTCTGATCATGACCAACAAAAATAATCACTTAAATTGAAAATCAGATCCTTGCTAACAAACTAAGGAATAAGATTGATGGAATGTGCACCTGGGGGATAAACCGTTTGGGCTTGGCTGGTTTATTATCGTGGGTATGAGTGGACATCTCGTGAGGGATTAAGTCAACTGGCGCAGGTGGCTTGTTCTTGAAAGCAAGAATTCGGGTCCGGTTCATGTTTAAGGATTCTGCAAGCTGCTTCCTGTAAGCTTCTCTAGAGGGGGAACACACATCTGGGTTTTCCTTACCTTTATTCCCCTCAGTAAGCATATAGTGAGCATAATCAAAGTCCATTGCTGACCTATTTGGTATGAATCTGTCCAACTGTACAGTCATAAGAAAAAAATTACGAATCAAAAACTTGTTTACGAATTCAAAAAGAGGAAATAAAGATTCATCATGTGTAATTTCGAATCCCATCATTCAGATCCCACTTCCGTATAATTGGAATCTTCAGTTCTTATTTACTATCGAACAATTAACGCCAAATGATTGTCATTAAAACCATAATTTAAATTGTAAACCCTTTGGAACTCTTTCTTTGAATAATCATGAAATCGTGAAAGTTGTACACAAATTACAATCAGGGAGAAAAATATTTTCTTACATTTTCTTTGGAACTCTTTCTTTGAATAAATTGCTCTTGAAGAGGGTACCGTGATCGTGTTTTGAGGGTTCCGGAAGAACTCAAAGATCCTGCATCCATAGTTAGGGGAAGAAAGAAAAAACCAAAAATAGAGAAGAACAGAAAGCAATATAGAAAATGGTACAAACGAAAGAAGAAGAAAAAATTAAAGCACAAAGCAAAACCCTGAAATAACAGATTATTAGACAAAATGAAATCAACCGAATCGAAGTGGTTTTAACAAAAATCAATCAAGATTATTATTAGAGAGCCTTTGATGAATGTTCGAATGCCGTGAAAATGGAGAGAGAGGGAGAGAGACAGATTTGAATGGTGAATGGGAAAATGTTGAATTGTATATATACTAGAGATGGTGACAGAGGAAATGAGAATTAGGGTTTTGTAATGTTCTCGAGATTAATTGTAAGGGCGGCAACGGCTATTTTGATTTGTTTTTGGAAATAGCCGTTATATCGCGTATTGACCAAATTGTCCTTTTTACTCGCATCGCCATTGCCAAACAGCCCATGAGCCCAACACCCAACAGGATCTTTTTGCGGACCTCCCTCAGTAATTAGTAGGTTAGAATTAATAAATCATAATAATCTTTTTTTAAGTTAAATCATAATAATCTTTGAAATTGTCAATACTGAAATTTTTTAAGGAATTTTTTCTCACTTTTTGAGTCAAATAGTTCTCAAAATAAAATATAATTGTATATCATGCGTGTTTATACAGTAAAATAAATTGAAAAAAATAATGATGTAAAATAAAATAAATTATAATTTTAAAATTCTATGAAGAATATATTATTAGAAAAATCTGATGAAATGTAAGAATATGAGATAAAAACACACCTGTAATGAAAAAATTGTCTATGAATACCTATGAATTGTTAAATAAAGTGGAAGAGTATTAACGATTACTAATAACATTCGGGAGAATATTTCACATCATGTTTTAACATGAAAAATTATAACTTGATATTTAATGTTTTATTATAAGTGAAATTTAAGTGATTTTCATTTATGTCATGGACAAAAATATATAGGTTAAGAACATAAAATATGACTTTATTGGAAAAAAATGTTAAAGTTTGTGTATTTAATATTTGTTAACTCATACACAAAATACATATATCTAGTTATTAAAATAGGTAATCAGGACAAGTGAGCCAAATAATGAAAAATGGTTTAGGTCAAACCATATTAACTATCATATGGGTCATTGATTTGTTGGTGTGTTAAACCAATTTTTTTTCTTTTGTTGAACCATAATATCTTTCAACCAAAAGTCAATGATTAAATCTCTTTCTGAAATTCATCTTTTAAGTTTGATGTTTTCAAATAGTTATTTCTTCATATGCATGAGCCAAAAGTTGAACCCATAATCACATGCTTAATTAAGAGATAATATTATTTATTAATTATGTCACACCATGTTGGTAGAACGAATTGATTTTATTTTTTCATTTTTACAATCATTTATATGATTTTTGTATAAAAAAATCAAGCCAAATAGGGTTGATAGCTTACATTTCACTAGCCTAATGTAACTTGCACAATTACTTAATGTACCTCATCTTTTGTTTGGTGCACCCCCCAAAAATTGTAAAGTTCCCACTTTACCCTTTTTCATCTCACTCATTGTCTTTTTTTCTCCATCTTACTCTTCACCGTGACTAGCACCATTGTCGAACATAACCTATCTTATGAGAGCATCAACATTGGACTCAGTAGAAGCCCAAAAGGAAGCAAACATGTCTTAGCACACATGGTAAGAACATGTGACCTAGGGTAGTTCTCGACAATGTTGTTGGCTTCCCGTAGAATGGTGAAGGTTTGACCATTGACTTAAGTCCGCGAAGCTTGGAGAGGTAGTGGTTGAGGTTGGAAATGATGCTAAAACAACCAATGATGTTTACTACGGATTGCTAAATCCGCAATTTGTTTGTTACATAATTTTTAAATAGTCACATGATATTAATTTTTCATCTTCTATGTATAATTATACGATCTAAATTTAATTTTTTCACTCCCATATAAGATAAATTTCTCTAATATGATATGACCCCTTATCTCTCTCTCTACACTATATATACAAAGTCTAGAAGTAAAATATCACATAAAATTAAATCATAGAATTGACGTGCTAGTGTAAGGCTTCATTGCATTCACTTGTGAGGAAAAAATCTATTTAATTGAACAACCTGTGTTCGATTCTTATCCTATATAAAATTTTCTTAGGTTAATGACAATCATGCACAATAAATAAAAATAATGTTTGATCTAGTAGATTATAGAATATTCAAAGACAAAAAAATATTAAAGAAAACTAACTAAAAATAATACAAACATGACATCTGTTTATCAAAAGGGAAAAGCCAAAAATAATAAGTGTATTTGGAACAAAGTATAAGTTCTATATTATAGTGGGGATAGATTTTAAATTTTAAAACACCAAACACAAACTATAAATTTATAGTTTAATTCAAAATTAACATTATATTTAATTAAAACCAAATCAAATTACATTTATTTATTTATTTAAACAATTTTTTATCTAAAAATCTGAATGCCTCTTGATCTTATAGAGTTAACGATACTCAGAGTCTCACATGGATGGGTGCTATATGATTATCCCCATCGGAAATTTTCTAGGAGAGGAAGTGGAGAGTCATAATAATAAAAAAAAAAAGTGGAGTGTAAAATTGGAACATACGTATACACACGTGTTTGGCTATTGAAATATGATGCAAATAGTTATTCCAACCTCACCTCACGGATATAATAAAACTTAAACTTATGCCTAATGTGTTATATTGAAACTCTTTTCCAATTTCAATTGTACATCAAGCATAAAAAATGTCTTATAATTGTATTTTCTTTAAATTTTTTTGTAGATGTTCGTTTTAAGAGTTAAAGTTATTTTTTTATTATAAATATTCTACTAATTTAGATTTCACTTGAAAACAAGGTGCCACATTTAAATGAGTTAATTAATTAAAGTCACGCGTTACGTGTGCACATACATTCAAGTATTCAACAAAAGAGTGCACGAGCACGATCCACATATGCATGTGGCTTAACCTGTTGAAAAAGAAATGCTTCTAGAAGATTCAGACTTGAATTAAGCAAAGTCAAAATTGAAAACCCTAAAAATGAAATTTCCCAAATCTGAATGGAATCCTGTGCCCTAACCCACATCATCGCAATTATCGTCGTCCGTTCATCGTCTTTCTTCGCCGGCGGTTGAGGCACCGCATCCATCCATTAATCTCGAGAGAGCGAGAGAAAAAATAGAGAAAAGCTGGGGAAGCGAAAGAGAGCAAAAGCGAAAGCGAAAGGGAGAGTGAGGGAGATGGAGAGTTCGGGGTTAGGTCCTGTTGATTGCGACGTTGGATCGATTGTTTGGGTTCGAAGAAGGAACGGTTCGTGGTGGCCGGGTCAAATACTTGGCCCCGATCACCTTTCTGCTTCTCATCTCACCTCTCCTCGTTCAGGAACTCCCGTTAAACTTCTCGGAAGGGAAGATGCCAGCGTGTAATTGCCTTTATTTTTTCCTTTTATTATTTATTATTCTTATTCAATAATTCATATCACGCTTTATCGATTGATTATAGACAGTGCTGTTTAGTTTAGTTTAGCCACCGATAATTAAGTTAAAGTTTATGTGATTGTGACTGTGAACATATACTTGTTGAATGGTTTCAACTGTATGCGAGTCAGAAAAGTTATGGAGACTTGTTCTTGTGACATCCAGTGTGCTGATGCATCAATTGTCATTAGTATTTATTTGATTTTTCCTCCTGTGGGTTGGTATTATTTTTAACAGAGATTGGTACAATTTGGAGAAATCCAAGCGCGTGAAGGCATTCCGATGTGGTGAATTTGATGGATGTATTGAAAGGGCGGAGTCTGCCCAGGGTATGCCGTTAAAGAAAAGAGAGAAATATGCACGCAGAGAAGATGCCATTCTTCATGCTCTTGAACTCGAGAAGCAAATGTTAAAGAAGCAAGAAAAAATAGGTTTTGCTTCTGACTAGACCAATTTTAGATCATATAATATACTGTTAAGAAAGGCATAGTCATGTATCCCGAGTGACATTAAGAAATGACAAAGAAAAAACAAAATCATATGCAACATCTTGGTAAAGAGGTTTGGGCCCAATATTGCCTTTTGAGATGTCCGTTCCCATACTCTGATGATCCAAATGTTTATTAGAAACTAATAGTTGATGATAGTGCTCTGACTCTAACAAGTGATGGTTCTTTGCATAGGAAGTACAATTCAGGCTAATGGTAAAATTATTATTTAGATGGAAGAAAAAGTAGATGTTGGATAGAGCAAAAAATATTTATTGTGGGTAATTTTTTGTTTTCAGGACTGGAGCAACTTGGTGTAGCACACCAAGTAAAGAGGAGCAAATTTGTTTATCTGCCAGAAGAATCTAGTGATTCTCTGGATTACAAGGAGACTCCTGTCAATGTTGCAATGTCCCAATTTGGAGGGGAGTATGCTTACTGCAGTTCTTTAGCTGAAGAGAGTGAGTCTGCTTTTATGGATGTTGTTGAATCTGATTCTCTTGAAACTGGTTCCGCTAATGCTGATTCAGATTCCTCTGAAATGGAACTTGACAAAGATGACGAGATGACTACACTTTCAGGTTTAGTTTCTACCATGTATATCTTTTGCATAATTATAATCTATGGTCACAACTTGAAAATGCTAAAAAAATGGCATTTGATTGTTGGTTCTAGTGGTCTATTTATTTTTCCAAGTATCTGTTTATTTGAGGTAATTTACTTCCCATACACTTCATTATTTTTCTTGTGCTGAAAGTAGGATTAGTTTTCCTTGTTACATTATTGCACGGATGGTGAATAATATCTTTGAGATTTGGTTTTTAACTGAGCCCAATGGCATGCAATCCATGTTGTTGTTGCTGTTGTATTGAAACAAATTCTGTGTGTCAAAGTTTCAATGCTTCTTCTACATTCTTGCATCTTTCCTTCTCCGTTTCCTTAAAAATAACTTTGGATAGTAACTATATCCCTGCAAATGCCTTACAAGCTATGTACAATATGATGATTCTGCTGCCCTCACTTGTCCCTATTTCTTCTGATGAAATCAACAAATGGTTTTGCTGCTTATATTTATTATAAAGGTTTTAAAACTTCCTAACATTCCCAGATTGGCCAATGTACAGTGAATATTGCTGTATTGAACTTGTTCTTTGAGTTTGTGTTAGACTGTTGGTTTTAGTTCTATTTCAAATAATCCTTTTTTACTCTTCTGATGTAATAGCAGAAATTGGTCGTGATACTGAAGAACAAGAAAGCACTAGCAGTGAGGAACTTGATGAGTTGGCAATTTCTGGTGACATGCCTCACCTCTATCCTCGTCAGCATATATCATGTAGTGAAGCTGTATCCAAATGGAAGTTAAAAGGAAAAAGGAATAATCGTAATCTTGTAAAAAGGTCTGTTGGTGCTGCTGATGGGAAAGGTGTTGTTTTATATGAAGCAGATCTTGAAGGATTAAGAAGCCGTTTAAATCACAAGAGATTGGTGCCTAGTATGCATTATTATGGGAATGGTATTAGTGATGTTTTTGATGACACCGATCAAATGTTTGGTTTTGAAGATGAATATTCTCCAACTTCCAAAGCACTAGCAAAAGGTCAAAACAAAATTGATCATGGTGTTGATTGGGATGAATGGGCTTGGGAGGATCAGACTGCTTTGAAAGGATATTGGGAAAGTAAAGGGTTTGCTCCATTATATAGTGATAGATATCATTTTGATGGAAGGATCAGGTCGATGCTTGTAGATGTAGACTTGAAGGTTCAAGCAAGCTATCGTAAAGCGCCTGTCCCCATTGTTTCTATCACAAGTAAGTTAGATGGGAAGTCAATAATAGGGCACCCAATCCAAATTGAATCCCTTAAGGATGGTTCATCGGATAAACTTTTTTCTGCAATTGATGACTTTAGTAACGATGGGACTGGCTTTGAGGGAAGTAGTGTACTTCCACCAGCTTGGAGGACTGCAAGGAGAACAGCAAATTTTCGTGTTCCTCGTCCCCTTGTATTGTCATCTAATGGTGCTGATAGTTATGCAGATTTCTGCATTGATCAAGAAAGAAATATTGAATATAAGAAATTAAATGGTGGAAGTTCCAATCATATGGCAAGCCTTTCCAGGAAGAGTGGCTTTAACAGTTCTGTGCCTTCAGTAGACAAGAAGTCCTCAAAAAAGATGCCAAAGAAAGTGAGCTTGTCATCTAGTCAGAAAACTAGAACTCTATCCTCATTATCTATTGAAAATAATCATGGTAAAAAGCAATTGCATGATAGAAGTTTTTATCAAACAAATAGGTTGACTAAACCAGAGGTCTCTGGGCTCACCACTGTTGCTTGCATACCAGTCAAATTAGTATTTAGTAGATTACTTGAGAAGATTAATAGGCCACCTTTAAAAGCAGCTAGTAATGCGGCTTTGTCAAATACTGGTGTGGAGAGAAAATAATAGGTTACATGTACATTATTATATATGAGAACAATAATTTTAGTGTTGGCATAACAATTGTTGGGTATCTCTTGTTTCCAACAACAAAAGAGAAATCCTATGAGATTTATTATTAGTTTCTTTGATGATGAATTTGAAGTATAGACCCCAATTCATCCTGTTACTAGATAAATATAAGGTGCATGAAGTGCGTGCTTGAACCATTTTATTTTAAATATTTGTGTTTCTTGACCACATTTTTAAGATTACTTTTGAAAACACCCCCCCCCCCCCCAGTTATGATTTTTATATATTTTTTTACTATTAAGTTACATAAATTCCATAAAAAATCATCCTATAAAAATAATCCATTGAAATTTAATATTTTTTAATATCAGAAGATATTTTATAAATTATAAAAATATTAATTGAATATTACCGTTTGTAGAAAAAATTTGATAATCTTAATTAAATCTGCGACTCGTGCATTGTACAGGATTAATTATATTTTAATATTTTTATTTGAATATTGTTTTGTAAGTAATGTGAGATGATCAAGTGTGAATATAGATATAAATGTTTTTACACTCAAGTACTCAACGTATTTAGCCAAATAATATAGCACAAAAAGTTTACTTCTATAACACAAATTTTATAATTTTTTTTATTTAACATCTATCGAAAATAGTTTTTTTATCAATTGCTTATAAACTTCCCATAATAAAAACATTATCAAGACTCAAATGTAGAAAAAAAAAAACATTGTCAAGACTCGAACATTTTCATTTTTTCTTAATTAAACTAAGAAAGGAAAAAGTAAAGAAGAAAATACCTTGCAAAATAAAATGATTTGATTTGGGGAGAGGATTTGAAAACGCAAAACTAGTTTATGTGGGTGAGGGGATTTGAAAACGCAAAAAAACTAAATTTGGGGAAAATATAATCAATACCAACATATATCAAATTTGAAAGTGAAATTTATATCAATTTTTTTTTTTGAAAGTGAAACAATAAGAAATTGAATTCAAAAGATACATGTTACCATATTTATAGTCAGAAATAAAAATATAACCGATTAGAGTAGATGCACTTTAAATATACCAATTATCAAGATCTAAATCAATTTTTGAAGAATATATATTTTGAAAACAAAAAACTCATGATATATAGAAAAGTGATACGGATATACTCATTTATATAATCTCTCTTAATATAATGTATTATATTTTAAATTAAATTTTTTTCCTCTCTCTTTTTCTTCCTTAGTTGTATATTTTGTTATACAAATATAATTTATCTTTCAAAAGTATTTTGAATTCTTAATACTCCCTCAGTATAAACTTTTACTTTTGAGTTTATTATTGAAAAAAATTAAAGTATATTTAGTTTTTTATACAAGGTAAAAAATATAAATAATAACAATAACAATGATAATAAACTATTATGATTAATAATATTAAAATTAAAATCTAATAATTAGAAAAAGAGAAAAAGTATTGAAATGTATATTTTTGTTTAAAAATATTTAATTGTATTAGGTGCTGCAACAATCAAAATCTGTGTCAAATAATCACCGTTTCTCAGATGTTTTATTTGCAACACTGAAAGCACGAGCAGTTCCGTTTTGGTTTGTTCGTCGCCGCTGCGAGAGAGTGCCCTAGCTACCTCTCGAGCTTGCCACCTACGCGACTGAAAAGTCCATTTGTTTTTTTCTCTCGCTTTTCGATTGTGAAACAGCGTCGCAAGGTTCACATTTCTATCTCCTTTCAATGCTATGCTTTTTGTTTCCCTTGCTCTCTTGATTTGCATTTCCATTGCAATTGATTTTCGCGTTTTACTGTGCTCATGTGAATTCAAATCCCTAGATACGCTCTCTTTCTGCTTGATGCCACACCGTATTTTTCAAATTCCTGATTTGCATTGATGCGACGAAATATTCTTATTGTGTATGCTTTTCCTTTCTTATAAATTATTTGTTGTGCTTAATTGCTTTGAAACACACTATCCTTACATTTGAGTAGCGTAACTGTGCTTCTTGAATGAATTTGTCTCCTAGGGTTTGTAAATACTGTGTTTGCAGTATGTAACCATTACTAACGCACATGTATGAATTTTTAGGAGAAAGAAATGGATGAGGGAAAGCATAAATCGAGGAAAGAAAATCATGAGGTGAAAGATGGGGATTCTAAGAGGAGTCACCGCGACCGTGACCGTGATAGAACTGGAGAAAGGGGTAAGGATAAAAACGATGGGAGGCACAGGGATAGGGAGAAGAGGGATCGTGAGTCCCGAAGACATGAGAGAGAGAGTACTGATTCTGAAGACAGGTATGATAGAGACAGGGAGAAGCTCAAAGATAAAGATAAGGATGTGGACCGAGAAAGAGGTCGAGACAAGAAAAGGGAAAGGGACAGGGAAAGGGAGAGGACTGACAGAGTAAGAGAGAAAGAAAGAGAGAGGGAAAGAAAAGAGGATAAGGAGAGGATCAGAGAGAGAGAAAGAGAAAGGAAGGATCATGAGAGAGAGAAGGAAAAGGAAAGAGAAAGGGGGAGGAAAGCACGAGGGAGGGAGAAGCGTAGGGAAGTTGATAGTGATTGCAGTGATGGTGAATCTAAGGAGCGGGATAGAAAGCGGCATAGGAAAGAGGATGGTGATTACAAGAGAGAGAGGGAAAGGAGTGTCAGCAAGCCAAGCAGAAAATCTGAGGAACATGAAGGAAGCCCAAGAAAAAAGAGTGGCGGAGATGATTCAGATACCAAAGATGAAGAGAAAAAACCTACCCGTGAAGAGGAGATGGAGGATGAACAAAAGAGGTTGGATGAAGAAATGGAAAAGCGGAGGAGGAGAGTTCAAGAGTGGCAAGAGCTAAGGAGGAAGAGGGAAGAAGCAGAAAGAGAAAAACACGGTGAAGCAAGTGCTAATGAACCTGAGTCTGGAAAGACCTGGACGCTTGAAGGGGAATCTGATGATGAAGAAGGACCAGGTACTGGGAAGCAGACAGGTATGGATGTTGATGAAGATGACAAACCTGCTGATAAGGAGCCTAAGGATGTGATGGTGGTAGATACTGTTAATGGGACAATTGCATCTGATTTACAGGATGGACCTGCTGGTGCTCCTGAAGAGGAGGAAATAGATCCATTGGATGCTTTCATGAATTCTATGGTTCTACCTGAAGTTGAAAAGCTAAACAATGCTGTGACATCGTCACTTTCTGGTAAAGCCATCGACGTAAAACCCAAGGATAAAGGGAATAGGCAAAATCGTGGTGCACAGTCAAGGAAAGTTTCAAATAAGTCTATTGGCAGAATAATTCCTGGTGAAGAGTCTGACTCAGATTATGCAGATGATGAAGTGGAGAAGGATCCATTGGATGAAGATGATGATGAGTTCATGAAAAGAGTGAAGAAGACAAAAGCTGAGAAGCTTTCTTTGGTTGACCACTCAAAGATCGTCTATGAACCATTCAAGAAAAACTTTTATATTGAAGTGAAGGAGGTCTCGAAGATGACTCCTGAAGAATCTGCAGTATACAGGAAGCAGTTGGAGTTGAAGATACATGGAAAGGATGTGCCAAAGCCAATAAAATCATGGCACCAGACTGGACTTGCTAGCAAAATTTTGGAGACAATAAAGAAGATGAACTTTGAAAAGCCAATGCCTATTCAAGCTCAGGCGCTCCCTGTAATCATGAGCGGTCGAGATTGCATAGGGATTGCTAAAACTGGGTCAGGCAAAACACTTGCTTTTGTTCTGCCAATGCTGAGGCATATCAAGGATCAGCCACCCGTTGTTGCTGGAGATGGACCTATTGGGCTCATTATGGCCCCTACAAGGGAACTAGTTCAACAGATTCACAGTGATATAAAGAAATTTGCTAAGGTACTGGGTCTGAGGTGTGTGCCTGTGTATGGAGGATCTGGTGTTGCTCAACAAATTAGTGAGTTGAAACGTGGTGCTGAGATAGTGGTTTGTACTCCAGGTAGGATGATTGACATACTATGTACCAGTAGTGGAAAAATAACTAACTTGCATAGAGTAACTTATCTGGTAATGGATGAGGCTGATCGAATGTTTGACATGGGTTTTGAACCTCAAATCACACGTATTGTTCAGAATATTCGTCCAGATCGTCAAACAGTTCTGTTTTCTGCTACTTTCCCCCGTCAGGTTGAAATTCTGGCTCGTAAGGTCTTGAATAAACCTGTTGAAATACAAGTTGGTGGGAGGAGTGTTGTGAACAAAGACATAACACAGCTAGTTGAGGTGAGGCCAGATAATGAAAGGTTCCTTAGACTCTTAGAAATATTGGGGGAATGGTATGAAAAAGGAAAGATTTTGATATTTGTTCACTCACAGGAGAAATGTGATAGTTTGTTCAAAGATCTGCTCAGGCATGGTTATCCCTGCCTTTCTCTTCATGGGGCCAAGGACCAGACAGACCGTGAATCCACAATATCTGATTTTAAAAGCAATGTCTGCAATTTATTGGTTGCAACAAGTATTGCTGCCAGGGGATTAGATGTTAAGGAGCTTGAATTGGTGATCAATTTTGATGTTCCTAACCACTATGAAGATTATGTACATCGTGTTGGGCGCACTGGACGAGCTGGCCGGAAGGGTTGTGCCATTACATTTATTTCTGAGGAAGAGGCAAGATATGCACCTGATCTGCTGAAAGCCTTGGAGCTATCTGAGCAGACTGTTCCAAATGATCTGAAAGCTCTTGCTGGTAGCTTTATGGCAAAAGTTAATCAAGGACTGGAGCAAGCTCATGGGACTGGTTATGGAGGCAGTGGCTTTAAATTTAATGAAGAGGAAGATGAGGTGCGGAAAGCAGCAAAGAAAGCACAAGCCAAGGAATATGGGTTTGAAGAAGAGAAGTCAGATTCTGAAGATGAAGATGAAGGTATTAGGAAGGCTGGCGGTGATATCTCACAGCATTCTGCTTTTGCTCAGATTATCGCTGCCACTAAAGGTAATGTTCCTGCATTGCCTACTCCAATGCTCCTACCATCCTTGCCAGTTTTGCCTGGGACAGGGCTACCTCTTCCTGCAAACGAGGGGGCGGCTCGAGCAGCAGCAATAGCTGCTCTAAACTTGCAGGACAAATTAGATAAAATACGATCAGAAGCATTACCAGAGCATTACGAGGCTGAGTTGGAAATAAATGATTTTCCCCAAAATGCTCGCTGGAAAGTTACACACAAGGAAACTTTAGGCCCTATTTCTGAATGGAGTGGAGCTGCAATTACCACCAGGGGGCAGTTTTTCCCACCTGGCAAAATCCCAGGACCCGGGGAACGCAAACTCTACTTGTTCATTGAAGGTCCTACTGAGCATTCTGTTAAGTCAGCTAAAGCAGACTTGAAGCGCGTTTTGGAAGACATCACAAATCAGGCTATGCAACTTCCTGGTGGAACTCAACCAGGCAAATACTCTGTTGTGTAAAGCGTAAGATCCTATTCTATTTGATCCTAGTGTTGCTAATTTTTTTATAATGGCTGTTAATAAGCTTTACGGTACATACTAATGAATGGGAGAAGTGGCTGTCCAGCTTTGTAGTTATTATTTTTTTGTGAGATCTAATTGGATTGAGAGGTTTTCTCATTCATCCTCTTTGGGTGGACTTTCTTTTGGTTCAGAACTGATATAGAAACTGTTTTTCTGGGTTTAAAATTGGAAATAAAATAGATTTAGTTTATAATCAGGATTCGGATCTCTTAGCAATTTGGTGATATTTGTTTAGTGACGTTTTTGTTTAGTTATTATTTTTTAAAAGGTTCTGCAACCTAAGTAAATCTACTTTTGGTAGTCAACGTGAAGGCATAATGGGACTCTGTTAAACACTCTTGTCTCGCGCCCCAATCTGGGACAAATTGCACATATTGTCTGCCTTTCACTTTTGCCGTACATACAGGTATGAGTATTGTTGTGGAAAGTCCTGTCCATCGTTTACCTTTTCTTGTTCCGTGTGTTTGCAATGTATGGAACTCCTAATATTTTTTTTGCATACCAGCTAAAGATGTTTTGCTTTTTAACTTTTAATTGCACAAATCTCTATCCTTTTGATTGTTGCCTTGTTGACTCATTCACTATTGGTGCAGGTGGGTCTTTTGAACCTATGATTGCATGTTCCTTTCCATCCATCGCACTTGCATCGTGACTGTCTAAGGTGCTGATCGTGGTGTGACTTATTTTATCTAGGTTCTGTTTGATTTGTTGCAATATGCAACCATCCTCTAAACTCAGATATTTTGCTGTGTTACCCCATGTACGAGTTGTAGAATTTATGATGCTATTATTTATCTGATATACGCGTGTATCTTTCAGGTTTTGATTCGCTGTCCTTTTGCAAGGGAAACAAGATTTGATGGAGAGTTTCAGTTATTAATGCATTTGCCTTACCAACACCACCACTGTGTTTCAGCACATGTACCATAATAGAATATCTTTCCAATAAGTTTACTTTATAATAGATACACTTAACATGGCATCTAAATCGTCGGTTTAGGGTCATAGCTCACATAAAATCATTGCAATTGTATTTTTTCTCGTGAAACTCATCAATTCTCTTTTGTGTTGAAATTTCTAGGAATATGTAAAATTTTATTTGGTTTGCTTAAAGCATTTTTAGGAATTATTGACGAAAAGTTCTCACTTGTTGAATTACTGAACATCATGTACTCGTTCTGACTTTAGTGATTTTTATTTTTGCAAGAAGAGGCAAGAGCAGTGTTTTTTTTTAGAATACAACCATCTTGTTACATTTTATATTTTGTATATACTCAGGGTTCACTTTTTAATTTTTTATAATACAGTATTTATGTCAATAAAAAAATTGATACCGTACTGTGATTTTAATATAAAATATAGGTGTATTAAATTGAAAGCCACAGAAAAAACATCGTTAATAATTGGACATGATATTAATTTTCAATTGCTGTTATAATTTTAAAAGATTATGCAAACTAAATTACCAAATTTCAACTTGAAAAATTAAAATAATAGATCAAATTTCTCTTTTTCAAGAGATATACTAATAGAGTTAATTTTCATACACCGTCAGAATAAAGTCAATCAAAACAGATATTATTTCATTTTTTAAAATAGTAATGAAAATAAAAAATTTAATTTTTCTAATATTATTTTTGTATTCTAAAAAGTTATTGATATAGATTATATTTGATTTATTTTAACGATTTTAATGCAAGAGTCAATAGTGATTAATCATAAACAAAATTTTGAAAGTATTTTCTTTCTTTATCGTTTAAGATGATTTAGAGATAATTTTAAACATCGTCTAATTATCCACATACATTATCAATTTGTTTTTGATTCAAGAATTGGTCTTGAATTAAAATAAAAAATATATAGTAATTGAAGAAGCCCAAATCACCAACCCTATCTATCTATCTCTCTTCAAATCCCCTCCCCCTTAACAAGTTAGCACTCATGATTCCCTCTTCACTCCGATCCACTCGTATATAACAACCCTTATTTCTCCATTGCAAGGTTCATAAACGCACAGGAATGGAATTAAGCGCGGAGTATTTTAAAATTCATAACGATGTAGACTTATTTTTTTAAGAAAATCTAAATGTATACCGTATTATTTTTACAAAAAGAACGAACTTGGATGAGCCCGTTTTTTCTAACCCTTATAAGAAAGTATGAGTGGTTGAATTAGAAAAAATTAATAGCGGCATCACATCGAAGCTCAATAGTTAATAGCGGCCTCTCGCCGGCAAGAGGTGGTCGCAGCGGTGGTTCTGAGCATTGGGAGCTGACAGTGGCAGCACCGTTGCTTTCTGTTTCAGTTTATTTTAATTGATTTGTGCCTTCTTGCTTCTCCGTCCTCGTCAAGGTAACTAACCCCTACTACTCTTTCATTGAATGCATGTTATAGTGTGTGTGTGATTCGAAGCTTCTCATCCTTCTTCTACAACTGATTTCCATTGTCTTCATGTGCCGTATTTCTCTTTTTTGCTGCCTTTAGTCAATGTCTTTGTTCTGTTTGATGAATTGCCTGGAAAATAATGAGGATGAATTAGAATATGTCCCGCTCTCACAATTTCTTGATTTCTATGATGTTTTACTATTTTCTTTTACTTCTGAATAAATGGTTAAGTACCTGCAGCTTACATTATGCAGAAGAGCACAACAACATTTTTTTTTTTAATATAGAAGACTTATTTTTCATTTGGAAATTTGGATTTTGTTCTGCATGTGTTGTTTTCCCCATAAATTTTATGCTAGAGCTTATCAATGAAATGATGTTACCAGTTTTCTTTTGAGCTATTCGGTTTTGATCTTTTATGTGACTTATTCTCTTTGTTCCTTTTTCGTATTGTGCCAAGGCAGGTGTCCATGGCTGAAGATTCAAGGAAACGCACATTGGAGGCTTTGGAGAGAAGAATAGCTTTTGCTAAAGTTGAAGTTCTCCAAAAAGAAAAGAAAAACAAAAAGACTATAAATGAAGATGGGAAACTACCTATTCCTGCAGATTCTACTTCTAATGATCCTTCCCCACATTTGTTGCATTCATCATCAGTCTCATCCAAGAAAGGTATTTCAATTCTGTAGATTTTTCTTATTTCCTTATTCAGAGCTAGTAAATAAGTTAAAGGAGTGTAGGATGTTTCACTCACACATTATTTTTCTTTAGTACCACAATTACTTAATCTCTACCTTCGGAAGCATTTTGTCTTCATGCCTTGATTTTTATGTTATTCATTTGCATCCTGTCTGTCTGCTTGTCATAAAAGAGTGTAAGTTTGATTTTTTATTGCTAATTTAAGAATTCTGCATTACAATACATGCACATCTTTAAATATCTTGTTTGACGTTTAGCTGATAATTTTCATTTCCTCCTTCAGGGAATTTCAGTTTCTCTGGTCATACCACTTTGCAAGGTACTAGACAGTCAATGTAGTACTACCTTTTTTTTATATATAAGTTCTGTCATTTCTATTTTCTTCTTTTTAATTTTGAGGGTTTTTTATGCAAATTATATATTAAATTTACAACTCCAATATACTTGGACAAATTGAAACCAATATTTGTTTACAGACATTGAAGATGGTCCAGCATATGCCCAACTTTCTGTGCCTGTAAATGGAAATCTGCTCACAACTAATGAGGAGGTATTTCTTTGCTTGGAACTCATCTCATGACCAAGAATAGTAAAAAGCCTTATTCAAGCATTTTATGATCAATTTTTCCATTATAATTAATCTCCTCTGAAGTTTGAACTCCTAAAACAATCACTGATCCAAGGAGTAATTCATGGATCTAAAAATCAATATTTTAACCTTCTAACAATCAGGAAAACTGCAATATAGTTGACTTTTCTTTATTCTTTGATTTCAATGATAAATTGGAGGAAATATGTATTTGTTCACTGTTATTGGCCATATATTTTGCAGTTTTCTGCTGAAAGAGGAGGTTCAATTGATGGCATATTGCATGAGCTTCTTCAGAAGGGAGATGCAGCACATAAGTACATGCAAGGATCTAGAAACATGAAAATTGACAACTGGATCCTTCTTGATAATTATGTACAAGGACGGGTGCTTTCCTCTGGTTCTCAAGCTAGGGCTTTGCAACTTCATTCAAAACGCTCTAAGAAACACATGTCTATGAAACGGCATAAGAAGGATGGATCATTAGATCTTCCTCAAGAGTTCCAGAAGTAAGTTAAAAATACACTTCTTGAGTATGTTGATGTTGATCCCTATTGGTATTGTGATAATGTATAGTGTTGTGAGGAATCTTTTATTTCAGCTTCAGCTTTTGTTCCAGATTTTTTAGTTTCATGCTATGTACAAATAATGTTTTGTACAACATGTTTTATTCTAGTTGGTTACATTTTTCTACAAAGATGTTTTTTTGTCCCCTAATAGTTGTTTACTCTGATTGCAGATTTGATATTTTCAAGCCAATGCACGAAATGTGGAAAGATTACATAATGTTGCTTCTTAAATCCACTGGGTACATATTTTGTATCATTTCTGTTGGGTTGATAAATTTTAGTTTCTTGTCTTCAGATTGTCCAGCAAAGAGGGAAAAAAATTCATGATCCTTTATATTGCAGGAAAAATCAATTGGCTCAATGTCTCCTTGGTGCAGATCTACATGGTGCTTTTATTTTAGGTTTGAGCACACTCTTTTACTTTTGATTGAGTTAAGAACACCTACGGTAATCTTACTATACAAATTGCTAAAACATGGTCAATATATTACTACGTTTTCGTACATTGGCTACAAGGACAGTTATTTTCTATTGATTTTTTTGCCCAAAGATAATTATGTTTTAATGTGTAATTCTTTTTGTGCATTGAAAGGTGTGTTAAAACTGCTTTTACTGCTGTACTATTATTGTCAAAGCCTATTTTTGGTGTTCTTAGAGTTAATGATTTTAAGTAGTAGTTGCAGGCAATCATTGTGTTGAAATTATGGCAATTAGTTCAATAGTAAAGATAAGCTGCGAGTTGGTTCAGGGTACAGAACAGTTGGGTTTTCTTGTTCTAGAAAGATCCCCTAATCTGAACCCTCTCTTGCCTCTGAAATCCCCACTGGCCTGCATAACCTTTTTCATGGTCCTTCATTCAGAATTTTAAAAGAAAAAAAAATACTTGATCTTTTCAATTTAGAATAAGAGTTGGGTTTCTTTGATGTCTATATAAAAAAATTAATTATTTTAGCTTCTATTTCCTATACAATCATCTGGAAGTTATCGCTGACTATACAATGTCCATCTATGTTATGCAGTTGTGGAGTGTAAAATAACCCATTTTACTGGAATTTGTGGCATCATGATTCGTGAAACTGCAGAAGCATTTGGGATAATTACTGAAGATAATAAATTCCGAGGTAATCCTTCCACTATATAGAAATAGAGACTGGTGTTGCATTATCAAAAGCTGTTATTCCTGTATTTCATAAGCATTAATGCTTGTACAGTTTTTGTTTGCTTTTCTGAAATTTACTAGCGATTGCTACACAAATGTGATAATTAATTAATTATAAGGAATTTGAATTTTGAACTCATGTTTTGAAACTTAGCACAAATGCACAATCTAACAAGGAATGGCTTTTTTATTCAAATTAAAGAGCAATGATGTCAAATATTCAATGCATCCAGTTTCTTTTTGAGATGGAACTGGTTAGCTCAGAAAAGTGCGACTTTTGAGTTAGAATGACATGAGAAATTTTTGTTTGCTTAACTTTGAAAGATGTTTTCTATGATGGGCATTGAACTTTCAATTTCGAGTTTCCACTTTCACGAGTACCAAGTTCATATCATAGTCATTTTCTTAAAATGTACCTTGGCTAAGATTCTTGTAAAGTCCTTTTAAATTGTCCCTTTAGGTTATATCCTTAGTATCCTGTAGGAAACCCTGAAAGTTTTTCCTGCAGGAAACAGGATTTGCTGTTGATACGCTAAGATTTGAAGTTGTTTTAAAGTATAATTCTTTATTTCTAGTTTATTAGTGAAATTTGGCTTTTGAATTTTTTCCAACGACACCCATCCAAAACATTTCACTCACAACAGTTTCTAAATTACATTCCAAGGAGAATGTCAACCTTCAGACCTTTTGTGTGGAGGGTAGAATTCTCCGGAGTTTTAGTGGGACCAAAACTCATTTCTACAAATTGCGACTTTTACTAAGAAACTTAAATGGGTTTTGGCTTACTTTCATCTATACTGTCTCTGTGTCTCTTGTACTGAGATTTCCTTAATTCTTATAGGTTCATCTGTATCTCTTACAACATTGTGAATTAGTTGATTATGAACTACGACCCTTTACCATGCAAATTCTGGACTTTGTTGGCTAAAGTTGAAGTTGTGACGATTTTATCTATTTTGGGATTAATTTATCTGCTTCAAACTTATGAGCAAATATTTACTCTCTATTTGGTAACTTGCAGTTGTTCCCAAAAAGGTTTCTGTGTTTGTATTCCAAGTTGATTGCTGGAAAGTCACTCTGCATGGAGATAAACTTGGTTCAAGAAAGGTTGGATTATGATATTGGTGATAATCCTTCAACTGTAGGTAACATCTTCATCCGACTGACGTCCCTTTTCTATCAGTTTTTGATGATAGTATTTCATCTTTTTGTTGAGTTACTTGTTATTGTCATCTTGTGTTTTTCTTGCTATTCTAAATTATTTACAATGCTTTTCTTACTGTGAGAAACAGAATATCCACGTGACACCTGTGCAATTTGAAAGTCCCAAGCAGTCTATGGGAGAAAGGGAAAAGTTTGATTGCTGATTTGTATCAGTAGAGAAGTTGGAGGTTGCTTAAGATTATTTAATGACAGTGACCTTGACTTATAGGGGCATAGTGTGACACCCATGCTAGCCTTTATTTTTTTTGTGTCCCTTAAAGTTAAACTTGCGCCAATCAATAGAAGTATTGGCTTTCTATGCTGGTTCTATAACTTATCTCGTTTGGTACTGCAGGTGTTATGCTAGAATGATACCATAGATAAGTCTTAGATTTTGGTACCGCTTGCTATAAGACTGGTCTTTTGTCTTGGGAATTGGACTCTTAATTCTTTTTTGTATGATTCTTTCCTGCTTACAAATACTGAAAATGAATTAAATTAGCTAGCACATGTGTATAAGAACTAGGACAAAACATTCTCTTGTGAATTATATTTGCATAGATTGAACAGATGGAGATATTCTATTGAAACACATCATTTCAGGTTAAGAGTAAATTCTTTGAATAAATTTCAAAAGTTTTCTAATACACGAATACTTCCATTTAGGGCAAATAGTTAAAAAAGTGTGAAATACTGACAAATTTGGTCCTTAAAAAGTTTACAAAAAGTGACAATTTAATCTTGTAGATAATATAATAACAAATTGATTTTTAAACTTTACAATTTAATATCAAATTGATCATTTGAAAAATATAACGTAAAGTCAAATTGATTCTTGAATAATATAATTTAATAATAAAATGATTTAGTAAATTTAACAATTGGACTAAATTGTTATAATTTTTACATATTCAAGAATTAAATTTATATTTTCATTTTTAGGAATTAATTTATTATTACATCACACTTTTTAGAATGACTATTTACTCTAAATGGTTAATAAAACAATATTATAATTTGATGTCCAAGAAGCATCACGTCACTTGGAATGTATGATAGACGTGTTGCTGCTAATATCAAGTGAAGATTATACGAGGGTGTGAAAAAAAAAATAGCTGAGAAAATAAAACGACTTTTTCTTTTGTATAAGATTAAATTGGATACGTGTCTCGTGTCAATTTCCGATACCGTTTTTTATTTACCAGGGTTTATTTTGCAGTTTTTAGAATTGTTAGGACATTAATTTTAGAGTGCATTGAGGAAAGTAATTTGTCAAAGAATTTGAATTTCTCTAATTTAGAATTTATTGTTTGAATATTTTTTATGAAGAATTTAAAATTTTGAAATTTTAAAACAGAATTTTAAACAACTAAAAATCTGGAATTTTAATTTCCTTTTAAAAGGTGAGAAATTAAAATTCTTTATTATAGTCTTGTTCAAGAAACACCGTCTGAACTCCTAAAATATCGATCCGGTGTGAGCATAGAAAACACGTATAACTAGCACACCAATTATATCTTTTTTTTTTCATTCATTTTTTTTATCCTCATAATTTTAATTTTTTTTTATCCAAACATAATTTTGAAAATAAAAGAATTTCAATTGAAGTATTTGAAATTCTTAGAATTTTAAATTTCTTCATTCAAACACACTCTTAGGAAATTGTGTAGATTTATCTCTTTTCCTTAATTTAATATTATGCGGTGAATTTCTTCTTTTCGCTCACCTAAAACAAAGTAAAATCTTCACAAGGTAACTTAAATGATCTCAATGAACGCATTTTGTATACTACATGGAGAGAAGAATAATGCAAATGATCATGATGGTACATTGACCTTGCCAAATTCACGAAGGTGGAATATGTTTTCGCTATGGGTTTTTTTTTTTTTTTTTTTACTTCAAAATTTCTCAGCCTGCCGTAATGTGCAATAGTCAACGGTAAGTGGTTCTCATTGGAAGGATTTAGGGGAATCCGCTTGTGCATGAAACCTTGCCGTAGCAACTTCTCTTGAAATACAATACAGATAATACTTCTCGACAAGCTGAAATTCAATGTTTTGGGACTATTTTCTTATACTGAACCATGCTTCAAGAGCTGTACAGTAGAAATGAATCCTAAGCCCATGTTTTGCTATAAATTTAAACTGTATCATACAACTATTTCTAATAATCATATACACAGCATTTTCCCTGGCTTGGCTGCTCTTTCCAAGGATTCTTGATAAAATTATTGCAGCTTCAAACAATTTTAAAGTGCAGTGGTTTAATGCTTAAAATTCCAAATACAGTGAATAACCACAGTACCAAAAATTAGTAATAACCACACATATAACCAACACAACAATAAAAATTATGATAGCACATGTGGTTATCCAACTTATTCTTGGAATCAAGTTTAAAGCCACCACATTTTAAATTTTTGAAAGTACGTTATTCTACCAAGAATCCCCATCCCTAAATAAAATAAAAACTATTTCTATACCATCTACTTTAACCACATACGGCCCATAAAGAATTATTTACATTTTTCTAAAGAACGAATGATTTAAATTCTTACTTCAACTACATCGCCATCTTTGAGTTTTGTGTTGGGCAGTACTAGCTGTCCATTAATCAAAACCAGCTTTCCCTCCAAACCAACTCTTTGAGCTGCATCAGTAGCAGTGCTACCGGCCTTTAGCCTCAAAATTTCACCATGAGGCCAACATATAATTACCACCTCCCCAAGAGAACCATGAAGATCATAAAGCTTTACATCATGCTTTGTTTGCTTGAAATTTACTTCAGAGCGCAATTGCTCTTCCCAAGAAAGCATTGTTCTCAACAGGTTCACCTAAAAGATAAATTATAAACAGTGTCATGTTTCATAAATCAATCTACTGGAATAACGGGGGGTAATAAAACATCAACTTTCACTTTGCATGGTGGCAGACAAACAATACTCTTATACCCAAATTTTGGCCAACTCCGCAAATTAGACTAACCAATTTCTACCATCTTAGCGGTGTTTTGAAATTTTAAATTTGCAACTATAACCATTACCAAAAATATAAATGATCTGCAACAAAATATATTTGGCTTTGGGTCGAGCAAATTTCAGACAAGTGAATCAACAACTTTTTAGCATGTGAATAGTCAGTGACACTGACCAAATTAAGGAACAAGAAGAATCAAACTTAAAAACTATTCTAATGGAGCGACAATCTAACTAGCATGATATAAAGAAAAAAATGCATCTATAATATTTGAGTGGCAATGGTTTTGAAACAAACACAAAGCTAAACAAAGATAAGCAATTCCCATTTGCACAAAGCATGTAAGAGAGAGATAAGATGGTTTACAAATACCTTGTTATCGATGCCAGCTTCTACAGAAGTTGATGCAACCAAGTCAAATTTTGACCGAGATGTTATCCAGTCCACTTGCCTGCCCTCAAACACAGCAGATACAACAGCCCAATATTCAGATTTTTCTTGCTCAGTAAAATTGATAACCTGGATGAATGTTGGGAGTAGGCGCCCAAATTGGTCTTGCTGCGAATGATGCAAATAATAATATAAAGCTCTTCAGTAGTGGAGTCTGATAATTTGCAAACCCATTATAGGTCTAAGAAATTAGAAAACCAGTAATAAAAGCAGTCAACGTGATTTATAATAGATTAATTTTGATGCATTGTCAATATAAAATGGTTTTACATTGTCATCTAATGATGTGTCACCACTTCACTAAATGAGATTAATAACAAACACAAATTAAATTGTAAATAATATGCTCAAATTTTCCATCTTAAAAAAACAATCATTTTATCCATCATGTGGCATTCATAAAGTCATAGAGACTGACATGAACCATTTATCTTTAAAATGAGAGAAAATGATATAGGATGACATAAATGATGAAAATTTCAAAAAAAATGACAGATTAATATGGATACAGAGAAGTAGCTAGATGTAATCATGACTTTATCTTAGTATTTCAGTACAGGAATATAATGCTAGTTTTAATTTTAAAATATTCACACTCTTCATGTGATTTGAATCTGATTTTTCTTCACCACCTGAGGACATAAACAATGTTTGCTAATTCAAGTATCCAACCCTTATATATTACTGCTCAATAGCCCAAAAGAATAAGCTCACTTACAAATATTTCCTGGATTACTTAGCACTTAATCAATGTTAAGCCTTCAAATATTGACTTAGCAAAAGACTGCCCAAAATGAGTATAGTTTCTCTATAGTAAATACTACATTGCAGAATGCAGATACATTTCCAACACATGCTGATCACTATGAACTAGAATAAAGTTAGTGTGCAAAGGATAAATTTGCAAATCTAAAAAAAATGAAAAAATTTCCTGTGTGTATGTCATTGTGTCTACGTTGCTGATAAACAAAATTAATGAAAACTAAAATGTAGTGTATAATTTTATATTCTCAACTGCTTAGAAAAACATACCTTATGATACATACCATCTCGACACAGTGTGTACTTCTCTAGACAAGTAAACCAATCCCCATGCCCTGGTTCAAACCACCATTCATCAGACACCTGAAACAGGTCAACAGTAAGCAACCGACTAGGTAATTTAAAATTTAAAATACAGTACAAAAGAAAAGATAGCACAACAGCAGGATCTGGATACGGAGAGAGCAATATAGCATGTAGGAAGCTAGTTGGTAAGCTTAACTATCACATATAGAGATCCATCAAGACATTTCCTTCTCATTAAGTGTAATTATTAGTCAATCCATGTCCTTTCCATAAACCATTCATCATGAGCCATCTATACTCAAGTCACATATCAATATATGTTGATTAAAGCAGCAAACCTTTTTGTAAAGTCGTGCATAAGCTTCCCATCGCTTAATCTGGAAAGATCTTCTGTCAGCTACTGCTTCAGAAGCTGCTAGCCCAAAGCTCACAGCAACTAGCAATTCTCTTTCATCATTCTCTACACTGAAAAGATAATGAACATGGGTGACAATCAGTATGAATAGCTTTATAACATAACATCCATTAGAAATGAAAGTGTTATGTACCTGATGATAACCGCAGCAAGTAAGTGACTTCCTTCTACTCTGAGGACTGGATGTCCAGCCTTCAATGACTTATATTTACTTGATAAAATATCTGAAGAATTTCCTTCCTCTAGATTTTTGGAGAAATAGGAGGATGCTTCAGTTTCAGGTTCATCCATGCTGTCTATGGATAAAAAAGGATTCCCAGTTTCCTTGTAAAGCCAATGTGCAGCAAGTCCATGTTCAGCACACTCATGCATCCTCTATCAAGAAAAATAATAATTGAAAATATCAAGAACTAAAAAATAAACGAGTAACCTCTGCAACACATGTGAAGTAACTTGGCACCTGTGTCCTTATTTGTACTTCTAAAGGTGAGTTGTCAGGACCTTGGACTGCAGTGTGCAAGGACTGCAATTTAAACACGTTAATACAATCACAAGCACAATTCTCAAGACTAGAAGAACAAGATCATTTTAATTTTATGTTGTGAAAAAATGAAAAGGAAAGCCTAACCTGATAGCCACTAGGCTTTGGATTAATGATGTAATCATCAAATTCACCATCTATTGGAGTCCAAAGCCTGTATAGTAAAATGTAAAACATACATATCAATTAAGAGCCATTGTTCAGGGCCAATAGAACGGAAAAACTTGGTTTTGGTAATTAAAAAAATAGGGAAAAATGAATTTTTGGTCAGTGTACTTTCGATCAAACTTGGTTTAGGTCCCCATACTTTTAAATGGATGAAATTCTCTAACTTAAGAAAATATGTGAATTTAGTCCCTCCTCCAACTTCGTGGCAGTCAAAAACCACCACTAAATGTTATGTTTAAAGATGAGAAGGGACGAAATTCACATATTTTCAAAAGTTGGAGGACTAAATTAAACAATTTGAAAGTACAAGGACCAAAATCAAGTTTGACTGAAAGTATAGGGACTAAAAACACATTTTTCCCAAAAAAATTGAAATTAAAAATATACCAATATGTTGCATGCAAAAAATGTCAATTAAGTTTATGTCTATCTTTATACAGTCATTGCATTGAATGACTTGTGTATAGGTTGTAGGATAGAAAAAAGTGAAATTTGATAAAAAAAAAAAATACCTGTGTACAATGTCAAGAAGACTATAACAACACCGAACTGCAGGACCGTGTAAAGTTCCATTCTTGTCTCCCACAACTACTCTTAATGCACGTGCATCATATACTTTATCAATGCTTACATCCTTTCGTTTCATCTACACAACACAATCATGACTTTTACTATTCAATTAATTATTACAAAGTGATCTCATAAAATTTAAGATCCCTAGTGTTAACATTGCTCAGTTGGAAAAAAAGCATTTAAGGTTAGCTGGAGAAGAATATAGTAAAATAAAAGGAATATTATAACTAATCATTAGAATCCTCATCAAATTCATTTCCATACACTCATATTGCTTACATTTATTTCAGTCTCAGTTGATACTTGAGACAAAATATTTTGAAAGTAGATGGGTCTAGGAATTACAATGTTCTAGATTGTTATCAGGGATCTTCCTGAATCCATGGATTTACTTAAGATATTACTTCCCCACTTTGTCTATTAACATAAGATATTACTTTCCTCATTTGAACATGGTGCAACACCATATAAGAGGGTTTCTGATTATCCAACCCACTCACTCAAATTCTTATGCAACTGCTAAACTCCTAATTCACTTAAGCATCAGACTGTCTTTACTAGTACACCCTGCATCGCCCATCACCATTGGCGTAGGCAGCAAATGCAAGAGTCACACCAAGAATCCAACATCACAGATTGCAGGTAAGATCATTCATAATATGCAAATCTTTGCCAAAGAGAAATTGATTCAATGTTTTCGTCACATTCACTAACACAAGAAAAAATAAATGAAGACAAACAATGAAAGCCTAGATAGTAGCTTGTGGGGGTAGTTTCGAGGGAGGGGTATCCATTAATGAACATTGCCGACTAAATTGTTAGTAAATCCACAATCCTTCCAACAATATTTCTTGCTGGCACAGTAAAGAAGTGGTTGGTGAGAATAAACTAAGTCCACAAAGATTTACAACCACAAAAAATTTGAAGGGAACCATGGAACTTGTAACAATTTTCTTTTTATGAACAAGGTTTCTAAAATAAACTTTCCACGTATGCATCATTATTCACTAGCATCATGCTCCATTCAAACTATCCTAACCATTCATATAATGTCACACTTCTTCACAATTGTAGAGTGAGTGTAGCTAAAAGCCTAAAACACATACAGACATATATTCTTATTTCAAAGGTCAAACATGAATTTGACAATACCTTGCTGTATAAACTATAGAGGCTTTTTAATCGGCTTGATAATGTAATTTCCATTCCTGGAACATAACTGCAAATAAAGAAGGAAACATTTAAAAACTATAAATTGATTATACCATAGCACTATAGTAGTCAGCAATAGATAGTGTTGCTGATAGAGGAGGAAATAGATGGGAAAAGGTGAATGTTAGAAAATACCCTTGGAAGAGTTAGAGAGCTGTCAGTTGTAGGACAGCTAAAATAACTGTTAGTTAGTTATAACCAATTGTAGTTAGATAAGAGGCTATAAATAGCTTTGGGAGGGATTAGTTAGGGGTTGAACAGAAATTTGGAGAGAATAGGAGGGTGATGAGACCTCGAATCCATCAAAGTGTGTAATCCTTGAGTTGTAGCATTCTAAATCGAATAAAACGATTTCCCCTGTTCTAGTCCAGTTCTATCAACTGGTATCAGAGCTCCGATCTTGGAGCATAGAATCGTTAATGATGACGAAAGCGAATGCAAGAATGAAGACATGCATGAAAGCTATGGAGAAAGCGATGGAGGCTATAAATAGCGTTGGGAGGGGTTAGTTAGGGGTTGAACAGAAATTTGGAGAAAATACGAGGGTGATGAGACCTCGAATCCATCAAAGTGTGTAATCCTTGAGTTGTAGCATTCTAATTCAAATAAAATGATTTCCCTTATTCTGGTCCAGTTCTATCAACTGGTATTAGAGCTTTGATCTTGGAGTGTAGAATCGTTAATGGTGACGAAGGCGAATGCAAGAATGGAGACACACATGGAAGCTATGGAGAAAGCGATGGAGGAGAATCGTGAAGCAGTGGAATCGCGACTGAGCTCGATCGTAGGGATGACCCAAAGGTTGGCAGCGGCGTGGTAGAAAAAATCTCCTGCGATGAACGTGCACACAATTGACGCGAGCAGAGGAGATGAAGGTACGGCGGCGCACGACGGCAATCGGTGGAGGAATTTAGAATTGCCCATATTTGACGGTGAGGATCCAATGGGCTAGTTGACCAAGATTGAACGATATTTTCGATTACGAGCAGTTAGGGAAAATGACAAGCTGGAAGCAGTGATGATCGCGATGGAGGGGGAAGCTTTGGGTTGGTTCCAATGGTGGGAATCTTGGAATCCAAATCATTCTTGGGATGGGTTCAAGATTGCTGTCACTCAAAGGTTTTAGGCTTCGAGCTTGGGAAATCCTTTTCAAGCGCTGCTAGTACTGCAACAAGAAGAGACAGTGCAGGGATTCATAGGTCAATCTGAGAAGTGCGATGGAATGGTGAAAGGGTTGGAGGAGCCATTTTTGGTGAAAGTGTTTCTCAAGGGTTTAAAGGAAGAGATTAGCACTGAAGTAAGGCTTCATGAGTCAAAGAACTTGATGGAAGCCAAGGTTAAGGCTCGAAGGGTGGAGGATAAGAACAAAATTTTAGCAAAGTTACGCGTGGGTAATGGGAGGGGGAGTAATTTGAAGAAAATTGTTCATTCGGGGCAGAAGGGGGTAAGAGATTGGCAGCCAACAAACAATAAGGTGACTGACCTTCAAAATGTTGTAAAAACAGGGACAAGTGGCTGGAAAGGTAGAAGGATGTTCCACAATTTGTCTCCTGCAGAGGTAAATGAAATGATGAGGAAGGGAGAGTGTTTCTCATGCGAGGAGAAGTATAATCATACACGTGTGCAAAAATAGACAGTTTAGATTGATGATTATGGAACAGGAGGAAGAATGAGATCCTAGGAGCCAGCAAGGGGAGGATAAAGAAGAAGAGATGGGGGAGTCTCACCAATTATCCCTGCATAGTATTGGAGGTTTTACCACCCAAAAATCTCTTAAATTGTGGGGGAAAATTTAGAATAAAAAGGTGATTGTGCTAATTGACTGTGGAACCACTCATAACTTCATATTGCTGAAGTTAGTTAAGGAGCTAAGGTTGGAGGTAACCCCTACAAGCCCATATTCAGTAGAAGTAGGAGATGGAAACAAGGTTAGGTGTCAAGGAGTGTGTAGATCCTTGCCTATTGAATTTCAAGATTTACAATTCACACAAAATTGTTACTTGTTTGAATTAGGTGGTGTGGATTTGGTGTTAGGAATGGAATGACTGGCTGGATTGATGGCCATTGAGGCCAATTTAGAAAAATTGACATTCACAATGCCAGTGCACAATAGAAAATTCATATTGAGAGTTGAACCAGAGTTGATAAAAGCTTCCATTAGCATGAAAATGATCAAGGGGACCATGCTGGAGTCTGACCAAGGGCTTGGTGGAATCAAAAAGGGTGGAAGGAGAAAAGGGTCGGGAAGCAGTTCTTGACCTGGTGGTACAGCTGCTGGCACAATTTGAACAGGTTTTTCAAGAACCTCAAGGGCTACCACCACATCGAGAAAGAGATCATGCTATCACTATCACATCGAGAAAGAGATCATGCTACCACCACATTGAAAAGATGGTAAGAGATATATTAATTGCTGGAATTATTAGAACTAGTACTAGTCCATATGCTAGTCCAGTTATTTTAGTTAAGAAAAAAGATGGGAGTTGGAGATTTTGTGTAGAGTATAGGGCACTTAACAAAATTACTATGCCAAATAAGTTCCCTATCCCAATTATAGAGGAAATATTGGATGAAATTGGGGGGATGATTGGTTTTCCAAGCTAGATTTGCGTTCTGGGTATCATCAGATTCGAATGAAGGAAGAGGATATCCAGAAAACAACTTTCAAAACTCATGAGGGTCATTATAAATTCTTGGTCATGCCTTTTGGGTTGACTAATGCACCATCCACCTTTCAGGCACTTATGAATGAGGTGCTTCGACCCTTCTTAAAGCAGTTTGCATTAGTATTTTTTGATGATATACATGTATATAGTAGTAGCCTTGAGGACCACCACATGCATTTGAAGGCAATCTTACAAGTTCTGCAGCAACATGAATTGAAGGTGAACAAGAAAAAAATGCAATTTTGGTCAAAATTATTTGGAATATTTTGGGGCATATCATTTCAGGAAAAGGTGTAGAAGTTGACCCTAGTAAATTAGAAGCAATGGCTGAATGGCCTAGACCTAAGGATGCCAAAGGATTAAGAGCATTTTTGGAGTTAACAAGGTATTACAGGAGATTTGTGAAGGATTATGGAAAAATTGCACAGCCATTGAGTGCACTGCTCAAGAAGGATGCATTCCATTGGAGAGAAGAAGCAACTCATGCCTTTGAAGAGTTTAAGGTAGCAATGCGGAAGCTTCCTATTCTGACACTACCAGATTTTTCTAAAAGTTTTATCTTGGAAACTGATGCATCAAGAACTGAACTGGGGGAAATTTTATTGCAGGAAGAGAAACCTTGAGCTTTTTGGAGCAAGGCTCTATCAGACAGGGCTCAGCTCAAGTCAGTATACGAGAGGGAATTGATGGCAATGGTGTTAGCAGTGAAGAAATGGAAGCATTATCTGCTAGGTAAGAAATTTTTAATTAGGACTGATCAAAGGAGTTTGAAGTTCCTAAATGAGCAGAGACTTATGAGTGAAGAACAGTTCAAGTGGGCTACTAAATTGATTGGTTATAATTTTGATATTCAGTACAGACCAAGCAAGGAGAATATAGTGACTGATGCACTATCCAGGCAGTTTTCATTTTCAGCAATTTCGTTGGTGCAAGAGGAGGAATGGGCTGATTGGGAGGAAGAAATACAAGTTGATCCTCAATTATACGGAATTTATCAAGGGATTCTAACTAAAACAGAAGAGAAGCCTGGATATACCATTCATGGAGGTAAACTATACTTCAAGGATAGACTAGTTTTGTCAAGAAATTCCACTAGAATCCCTATACTTTTGAAAGAATTGCATGATTCCCCTTTGGGAGGACATTCAGGGTTTTTTTGAACCTTCAAGAGGGTGGCTAATGTGATGTTTTGGCAATGAATGAAGAAAACTATAGGGGACTATGTTGCTGCATGTGAAATCTGTCAGAGAAATAAGGCCAGTACATTAGCTCTTGCAGGGTTGCTGCAGCCCCTACCTATTCCAACTAAGGTAAGGAATGATATTTCAATGGATTTCATTGGAGGTTTACCAAAGGCTCAAGGATAGTGGATAGGCTAACTAAGTATGCTCATTTTTTTTGTATTAAGTCATCCTTATACAGCTAAGGAAGTAGCTGAGTTATTCATTAAAGAAGTGGTGAGACTGCATGGGTTCCCAGGCTCAATAGTATCTGACAGAGACAAACTTTTTATGAGCCTCTTTTGGAAGGAGTTGTTCAATAAAGAAAACACTCAATTGAAGATGAGTACTGCCTATCATCCTCAAACAGATGGGCAAATAGAAGTAGCTAATTGATGCTTAGAAGCGTATTTGAGGTGTTTAACTAGAACCAAACCAAAACAGTGGCCTAAACACTTGGCCTGGGCTGAATTCTGGTTCAATACAAATTTTAATATCTCTGCCAAGATGTCTCCTTTTAAAGTTTTGTATGCACAGGAACCTCCACTGTTAGTTAAAGGAGCTGACATTCCTTCCAAATTGGAAGAGGTAAATTAATTGAGTAAGGACAGGGATGAATTATTGCAGGAACTAAGGAACAATCTGCTCAAGACTCAAGATCAGATGAGAAGATTTGCAAACAAGCATAGAAGGGAGCTAATCCTGCAGGCAAGAGACTGGGTCTTTCTGAAACTACAACCTTATAGAATGAAGTCTCTAGCAAGAAAGCCAAATGAGAAGCTGAGTCCACGATTTTATGGACCCTACAAGGTGGTACAAAGAATTGGGGAGGTCGCTTATAAACTGGAACTTCTAGAAGGAAGCAAGATACATCCGGTGTTTCATATATCCTTGCTCAAGAAAGCAGTTAAGCCCACTTGTTCCCCTCAACCATTACCAACAGCCCTGAATGAAAATTGGGAACTACAGGTCCAACCAGAGAAGGTCATGCAAAGCAAAATTTCAGAAGATGGCAGAAAGGAGGTTCTTATCAAATGGCAAGATTTACCCCACCATGAAGATAACTGGGAACTTGCTGATGAAATACAAACTGTTTTTCCTCAATTTGACCTTGAGGACAAGGTCCATCTTGGGGGGGGTATTGATAGAGGGGGAAATAGATGGTGAAAGGTGTATGTTAGAAAATACCCTTGAAAGAGTTAGAGAGCTGTCGGTTGTAGAACAGCTAAGATAACTGTTTGTTAGCTATAACCAATTGCAGTTAGATAAGAGGCTATAATTAGCTTTGAGATGGATTAGTTAGGGGTTGAACAAAAATTTGGAGAGAATAGGAGGGTGATGAGACCTCGAATCCATCAGAGTGTGTAATCCTCAAGTTGTAGCATTCTAATTCGAATAAAACGATTTCCCCTGTTCTGGTCCAGTTCTATCAGTTGTGTAAAACACAAAAATATAGTTCAGCATGCATTTGTCATGGACAATATCGAATGTAAAAGTGGTAAAAAAGAACATACGAAGATGATATAATCATTTCTCGCTCAAGTGCTTCCTCGCAAATTACCATTGTTGCCAAAGCTAGCCCAGCCTCTTGAACAACCTTTGGTTTTTTGCATGTCTCTAGATTATTCCCAATACTACTGAGATAGTTAGCCCGTTTTCTCCGATCCAACAATATATCAAATGGGACTACAGCTTCCAAAAGATCCTGGAAAGTAAAATTAAAAAAGTGGTGTAATTACAATGAAAAAATTGTTCTCACCCTTTCCCAAGACTTAAAGATGTAATATTGACTCACTGCCTCAATAATTACTCACAACTGTCAATCATGAATATCTCAGACAACAGGACAAGGGTTACCAAAGAGTTGTCACTTCAGATAGCCACCAAAATTATCTTTAGAAATTTTTTCGCAACCACCAAATTCTTGGAACCAAATTTATTTAATGTTAAGGAAAAAAAAAAGTGTTTTATCAGGCTTCTTTCTAACTTAAAATTTACTTCTTTTTTATTGAGCCGCATACAGGATATTAAGAACAAGTCAAGGTGGCTGGCAGTAACTTGGAGTATTTGGCAGAAGAGGAATAAGATTATATTCTCTAACGACTCCTTCGACGCCAACAAAGTGATCGACGACGCAGCTTTTCTATTGTGGACATGGTTATCCAACTTGGAGAAGGACTTCTCACTACCTTTCAATCAGTGGTCTAGTAACATTAGAGAAGGGTTTTTGTATTAATATTGAAAAGATACTTACATTAGTAACATTTCCTACCATGCTGTAGCCTGCTTGGTTCCTTCATAGACTCTATTTAGTCTGTTTTGGAACCATTTGCACGGCCATCTACCTATATGTATTTCAGTACCTCTGGTACTCTTTAATATATATATAAATACCTATCTTTGCTGATAAAAAAAAAAAAGAACAAGTCAAGGTAACATCACTTTTGTAAAATAGGATAAAATATAGAGGGATAGTAGACTGAAACTGTGTGTCAAAGTACACAGCGGATGCTTGTTTATATAGACAAGTAGTATTGATTACATATAATTAGAGGATATTCAGTTTCCTCTAAATCAGATATCATATCCTATTACATCATTATACATTAAATTCCTAATTCTCAACAACTTTATAGTTCACATGCTTTCTGGACTCACTTTAGTAGAAAACATTTGGAGCATCTTTATGTAAAAAAGACAAAAATATATTAACAAACAGTATAGTTATTTACTCCTTCATATTTCCTACCCAGGCACGAAACAAGCATTTTGGTGTAAATTATTACGGTTGCAATAAGCACCAGTATAACCCAGAAAGCAACCACCGAAGGAAACAATGCATCAGAATTTAATCAAATCTCATGATCATAAATACAAACAAGTAGAATGAAGTATTGAACCCTTGCACTTAAAAATTCTTACCTTCCTATTTACATCCTCATTGAATGTCAAGGATCCATTGCAGAAAGCAGTTGAACTGTTCTCGTCCAAATGTATCAAGTTGCCTTTTATTGATAATCTTCTCGGGTTTCCTGTTCTGCTAGTAGGACTCCACATGGAAGCAAGATCAGCTCGCATCTTTTGAAATATTTGAGGCTGGTATCAAGGTACAAATAGAACACAGATGTTTAAGTGCCAATAATTATAATAATGCCAAAGTTATGCCATCTTGATAGTGCTAATTTTATTGCTGTTTATATCCAGAAGCAGGAATTTAATACTTTAACTTCTTATGATCATCCACTTTCATGCTTAAAAATATGAGATATAATAATGAAGGTCCAGAAAATACTTCAAATTATATTTTCAACACTTGAAATTTTAAGTTATGCACAAAAAGCTTTAAAGTAATTTAGGACAAGATAGTCTTTTGGGTCTTTCTTTGGTGCACAGCACAAAATTCCTTTGAGGTGAGCAGATGTTCATAGGGATTGGATACCTTCACTGTACCAATATTTTCATCTGTTTGTTGTGTGTCTACTTTTCTTACAGCATTACATCAATATAATTGATCACTCTCAAAGCAAAAGAAACCAAGAAACTATTAGAAGACCTGCAGAACAGCAAAGCATAAATCTTCCAGTTCAGCTTTCAATGCCCACAGACCCAATCTTGAAGCAAGTGAACACCAAATGATTAAGGTCTCCTCTGCAACAGCTTGAGCTTTTTGCAATGGCAGGGCATAACTGCAAAGAGAGATTGTCACCCAATAAAATGACCCATGCAACATACCTAAAACTTATAATCTGTTTAGCCAAAAAGTCAAAAAGCACAGTATGAATTTAATTTGTTGGTTAAAGGTGGCTTCTATAGCAAGGAAGTAAAGATTCACTACCAAAAACCATGAACGATTGAGAAAGCTATAAGATCAAAATAATTTTTCCTTCATCTTCAGAGAATAACAGATCTGAATTAAAGGACCAAAACAGGGAAAATAAAGAAGACCAGCAATAATTGGGTGTAAAGGGAAAAAAATTAAGAAGCTCATAGTAAGTACATTGTTCTCATGTTGTGAAGACGATCTGCAAGCTTGATGAGCACAACACGTGGATCATCAACCATTCCCAAAAGCATCACTCGTAAATTACTTGCCTAGCAGATTAAGAATGTAGCATATCAGAAAAACTCTCTGCTGCTAGTTCCACCACCAATATATCATGTTTTACAAATCTCAGAATGGTCATTTTTTAATATTATCTTGACCAACCACCAGATGCATTATATTCACAGATACAAAAAGTTGTTGCGCAAACCTGTTTTGTGGAAGCTTAGTTTCATAAAATTTAACAGACTGCATAAAATTAACCCAACCTCAATCTTCTATAAGGAAAAGTATAGAATATCCATAATACAGAAAGAAGATGATGTGATACATTTTTATCTTCCCATATTAATCTTCGTATTGCTTAAACTGTGTTATTGTATTAGGCAGGCATTCTTTTCAGTATATTTTGTTACTGATTTTTAACATGATACCAAAGTATACTTAAAAATCGAAGTAGCTAATTGATACATATGCCAAATGCAAATTATGTACCTCTTCTTGGCCAAGGACACCCTGGTTTACACTTACCCTCCGATTTCTGCGTAATAGCTGCAAAAGATAATGTGGTTATTATATAATAGAGTAATAAAAGAAAACAGTGATACTTTCCAGAGTTGTTGGGAGAATTGAGTTTCAAGCATCTAATGTACAAATATGATGAAACAGCAGAATATGCCACTAATGATGCAATAGTTATGAGATAAATGCTAGAGATTAACATTCCTAAAAACTCAAGGTATTAGGTGCATACTTGTATTGAAATTTATTTCAATCATGAAAAATGGGCCAACTAGGTAATAAAGGCTTTAATACCATGTCATGGACCAATACAAGCCAAAAGCTTAAGAATAAGTTTGTAAGATGAATGCATACAAATGTTTCCGTATCTTTATTTCAGTCAAGGTGTGTAGCGAATTGAATTCTAGCAACTACCAAGCAAACTATAATGCGCCTCCCAATATATATGTGTGCGTGCGTGTGTCTGAGACATTCTCTATTCTTTATTATCATACCTGATTAATATAGCTTAACCTTGAAACACTGGCTACCAACTTGACCACATCATCCCCAAACTCTGCCTCAATGTCCCGCAGACTTTGGCAAGTGTCGTCAACCACATCATGTAAAATACCAGCCACAACAGTGTCAACAGCCTGAAACAGAGTATCAAGATCACAAGCAAACGAAAAGTTGAATAGAAACATGTTTTTGATATGTGATGCATTAAGCTTAAAAATGCAGAAGACAATAGTAGCATAAAAGTTAGCGTGTTACATAAGTGTCAGTTCAGAGTAGTAAAGATTCAGTTTAGCTGTCTCAGTGAATTCAAAGGTTAAATCTGGTATGAAGCAAAATCAATATTTTCATATAATTTTCAATAAATTTTCAATCAATTTAGAAATTGAGATGTGTAAAAAAACATATGCAAGGCTTAGTGGAAACAGCAGACAAATTGAAAATATTTCCCCAGAAAAAATATATCATATATTACCCAACAGTTTAAATATCAAAACTAAAATTATGGATAGTTAAAATAAATGATACTGATACATATCATTATAATTAATAATTATGTCAAGTTTAGTGTTTCACTAATATGTTTCTTCAGAATTGCTTAGATTCATAAAAGAAGACCCTCCACCAGTCCACCATATGTTTGTTAAAATTTATGGTGAAAGCACTAATTTGTGTTCTGATTAATATGAAACTGCTGAGTAAATTGGTGAGGAAGGGTGGGGGAGGGATATTCCAAGATGCTGAAAATTTTGAAAATGAACAATCTTTGTGTCATGGAGTGCAGGAGGAAAAGGAGTCAGTCAATGCCTTGTTTGTTTTCCAGAAGGTAAAAGAAATATACAACACATAACAAATTCAGTCACTTTTAACTGTAGCATTACTAGCTAGTCAGAGGAGTTCATACTCGTTTACCACTTGATGGAACCAATGCAGCCAAAATTCTTCCTGTGTGGATACAATGTGTTAAATAAGGGTCTCCTGTCTTCCGCATTTGGCCACGGTGTGCTTTCCTTGCAAAAGCTATAGCCTTCTGTACCTGCCTTCACACATAAGGTGTTTTAATGATGTAACAAGAGAACATACAAGTCCTATCACAAGTAGAGATATTAATATTAAACCTTTGCATCGTCAAATATAGGGTAGCCAGTAACATCTACTCCATCCAGCATCACAGTACCTGCATGTTAAATTTTGTTAACATAGGACATATGGAAGATGATAAATTTTGTTAATAAGAAAACTCACGAGTAGACCAGCCCTGTCACGTAATGACAGAAGCAGCAACAGAAAATTTCAAACGCATACAAAGAACTACCAATTGCATATCACATTTAATGTCAGCATTATTTGATGATACAACTTGATGCTCCACCTCAAGCATGTTTTGTTAATTGTTACAAATGAAAAACCCAAAACGGAAAAAGAAACACATCATCATACAATACGTATTCAATATGACGATATGACTCTTCTAAAAATATGAAAGTAGGATACATATCTAGATATGTATAAAAATTCATAGAATATACATAGTATATAATTAAAATTCTGCAAATTCAAATTGATAACATGAACTTTGGACATTACTAAAAACAAAATAAAAATTTCAAATCATTACCATCATAAATCACTCCCTATTTCTAGAAATAGGAATAGTATCAATTCCTTCTTCAACGTGATCCATAAAGAAAATAGTCTCCATTTGTGTATTAATTTGGATACACTAAACAAAAACAAGTATCGGGTGCTTCATAGGACACTATCTACAGAAGAAGTCTTCAATTCGCAATGAAAATAAATCATAAGCGCTTGAGCGAGCTTTCATGTGGCATCAGAAATCATGTGTCAGTATATATATTAGCAACCTCTAAAAAAAAAAAAAAGAGAGAGAGAGAAGAGGCAGAAGAAACCTGGTTGTTCCTGCAGTTTGGGCCAAAGGAAATCAACCTTGGTGGAAAGACAAGCGCCAGAAGCAATTGCGAAGGCGGTGACGGCGACCTGTGTGATGGCGGAGGAGACGGCGCTGTGTGCGGAAGCAGCTTTGGCGGCGGCGATGACATTATCGGAGGTGAGAAGAGTGGGAGCAGCGATTTGGTCAAGCAAACAGCGAAATCGAGAACGGTAAGGTTTGAAGGATCGGAATCTGCGAAGAAATGGAGACTTGTTCTGAGCTGCTAACATTGTAGAACGTTGGCATGAGAGCACGCTCATGCTCATAGTGAAGTGAATAAGAATGGCTGGCAGAGGCAGTTATTTGTTATTTTCTCGGGAAATGAGTGGTTGGAAGAGAATAAGCTCAAGGAAGAAAGGAGTCTATGTATGGCTGATTTTCTCATTGAGATCTTATTTTGTCCTATTCTGGTGGATAGGACTCTAGAAGATAAACAATGTTGTTTTGTTGCCTTGCGGGATTTTTTGAAAGACATTGACACTTTGGTTGTGAGAAAAAAATGAGAGGAAGTGAGAGTAAATAAATAAATAAAAGTTGAGAAAAATAGAAATTGTTTGGTTGAAGATAAAAATGAAAATAAAGGTGCGAAAAGCAAGTATGATAGCGGCAATGTCCAACTATCTCAAAAATAGTCTGTGATGTAGACGTCAATCTTCTTGCAGGCTTTGAGTCCAACTTAACATCACTACTTACTTATCAAGGCAACCAAATGAATGACCACTAGTGCCATTAGTGTCACTGTTACCAGCACAATGTGAATATGTTTTCGGTGATTCTTGGGCTAATGCGATCTAAAACAATAATTGTTAAGTTGAGATTATGGATTAGGTCTATGACCATCCAGAAATTTCTCAAATGTTTCTGAATTTAAAATAAAGAAAAATGAAGATAAATATCATGAATAATATGACTGATTAAAAGTAAAATTATAAATATTATTGGGATAAATATGTTTTAATTTAATCATATCATATTATCATTAACGACATGAGATCTTCAACAAAACCATCGTCAGGACAGCATCCACCATTCTACCAAGTACCAACACTAACAGTCCAAGTCATCCAATTGATTGTACCACCTTTCTTTTTCTACAATTAATAATGATCCATGTGTCCATGCCTCCCCACGAATTTTGGAAGGGAGAGAATGAGGATAAAGACAAGAGAGAGGAAATGGGGACACACTTCAGGACCATTTTACCTAGTATTTAAAATTTTAAATGTAGATCATTTTTTTTTTTTTTACTGGGAGTTTGGGAGCTCATTCCAACTAAACCAACTAACCATAGAAATTAACCCCAACTGAACCCAACCAACAAAATCTCTGTCACTAGGAACGGAGGCAAAGATGTATGATATAAAGGGGCTAAATAAAAAAATCTCATAAGAAAATTCAAACACTTTTGTTTTTAAAAAAATAAGTTTTAATTACTATAAAAAACATATAAAAATTAAAACATAAATGTTTTGAAAGACTAAAACTTAGAACTATCATATTATCTTGTCCAGTAAACATGGACCGGAAAAAGATAGAATAAATTACACTAACTTTTTCTAAGATTTTGCCAAATTTTCTCTTGATATTTCCCATTTTTTTATTTCTACATTTATCCTGGTAATTGTTTTAAATATATTACTCTAGTTTCCCTACATATGGTACTAATATTTTTTAATTACTTGAAAAATATTATAGTGTGTACCATTATGTAAATGCTAAAATAAAAAGAGGTTGCACGTAATCTCCAAAATTCTCAGAGGGAGTTTTTTTTTTCCCTCAATAAATTAAGGTAAATAATCCCATCTTATTACATTTGTTTTTTGTCACCAAATGAGTCCTTAACAGCTAATCCAAAGACTTATAACACTTTTCGTAGTGAATTTGGTAGAAACACCGTATGATTCATTAAAATACAACAAATATGAGAAGAAAAACAAAAAAAATAATTTCCTCGGGAGAAAACAAAACAGGAAAAAAGTAATGGAATCAATGGAAAATGGAACATAACAGTGAAGGGAAGGGAAGAAGCAATAATTAAGAATTAAGAATGAATTAACACGCAAGTATGAGCGGGTCAGTGGGGGAACAAGTTCTTTCTTTTATTATTGTGAAAGAGATGGTGGCCCCGCAAATTGAAAGGAAAATGACTGAGCAGTTGCAGCAGGGGTGATTGATGATGATGATGATGATGATGGGTCTTGCGCGATCTAATCTGAATATGAAGCAGCGATTGTTGAGACTTTGTTACTATTGGGTCTCTCTGATTCCGCAACTATTGCGTCTCCTCCAAATGCTTTGCTTCAAATTCAACCACTTTCCTTGGAATCGGAAAGGCAACACCATTACTCTCCCTCAAACCTTTTCTCTTCCCTCTCCGCTTCCCCAATGGCCTCAAGGTTAGTTATTTCCCAACACACCCTTCTTCAAACTCTAACTATTTCATTTTTACTTACATTGCCTTTCATCAAATCCTTATTCTTTTAGGAAATTAATTAATTGTTTGCCTATGATATATTATGTACCCAAAAACCCGTCTTCCATTCCCACCATGTGCAAAATTCTCTTGCGCTAGCGACAACCATGCATCTTGATCGGGATTAGTCTCTGATCCAGCGGGTTAGGGGAAATGCAGACAAAACTTAGATGTCGTTTAGTGTTTTTAATGTTGTTCTTCAATTAGAATTGAATTTCACAACGGGAAATGTGTTGACTTTAATATTAACATTTACCATGGATTATTGAGATGGTCACGGTGAAACTTCAATTCTGATTGGAGAATAACACAAAAAAGTATGTAAGGAACTGTACCCAAGTTTTGTGAATATGATGAACTATACAATATTAGAACATTTTTTCCTAACTTGTGTCTCTAAATTAGTGATTAATCCATGTTTTTGATTTTGTGTATGTGATTACAGGACAAGGTTTTGCTTCTGGAATTGTAAACCTTGGGGAGATAGAAGTGTGCAAGGTCACTGGGTTTGAGTTTGTTTGGAACAGCAACATTGGAAAGCCTGTTGCTTTCTATAAACCTGTGCGAATACCAGATGGGTTCCGTATCCTTGGACACTATTGTCAGCCCAGTGACAAGCCGTTACGGGGTTTTGTGCTTGGTGTTAGGGAAGTGGAAACTGCTTCATCTGAGACAAGCAACTGTCACACGTTACCAGCCTTGAAGAATCCCCTTGACTATATGTTGGTATGGTGTTCCAATGCAGGAAGTAAGGAATTGCCAATTGGTTCTGCTTACTTTTGGGTGCCCCAGCTTCCTGAAGGTTACAGTGCCCTTGGCTATTTGGTTACTAATGTGCCCGACAAGCCCAATTTGGATGAAATGATTTGTGTTCGTGCTGACCTCACTGATAAATGTGAACCTTACCGGTTAATGCTTGACGCTGCTCCTGTAACTCCAGAGTTTCCATTTCAGGTGTGGAATTTGAGACCTCGTGACCGTGGCATGCTGGGGGAAGGAGTTTCAGTAGGGACTTTTTTCTGCACTAGTTGTTGGAACAAGGGAGAAGAGCTACCTGTTGTGTGCTTGAAGAACCTAAATCCTGTGCTACCAGCAATGCCACGCCTCCACCAAATACATGCACTTATAGAGCACTATGGGCCTACTGTTTTCTTTCATCCCGAGGAAGCTTACTTGCCTTCTTCTGTTGATTGGTTTTTCAATAATGGGGCCTTGTTGTACCGAAAGGGCGTGTCCACGGGAGAGACCATTGATGCAGCCGGCTCAAATTTGCCAGGTGGGGGAAGAAATGACGGGGAGTTTTGGATAGATTTGCCAAGTGATGATAGAAGGGATTTTGTCAAGCATGGGGACTTGAAGAGTGCTAAGCTTTATGTTCATGTGAAGGCTGCTCTTGGTGGAACTTTTACTGATGTTGCTATGTGGGTGTTTTGCCCTTTCAATGGACCCTCCACTCTGAAAATTGGAATTACAAGTAGGGCTTTTAGTAAGGTTGGAGAGCATGTTGGTGACTGGGAGCATTTTACACTTCGTATATGCAACTTTACTGGAGAATTGTGGAGTATATATTTCTCACAGCACAGTGGTGGAAAATGGGTGGATGCCTATGAATTGGAGTATATTGATGGCAATAAAGCTGTTGTCTACTCATCCAAAAATGGACATGCAAGCTACCCCCACCCTGGAACATATCTCCAAGGGTCTTCAAAACTTGGGATTGGCATTAGGAATGATGCTACTCGTAGTCATTTGTATGTGGATTCTAGCATTCAATACGAGCTTGTTGCAGCCGAGTATCTAGGAGATGTTGTCAGAGAGCCTCAATGGTTGCAATTTATGAGAGAGTGGGGTCCAAAAATTGTTTATGATTCAAAAACTGAGCTGGATAAGATAATGAATGCTCTTCCTCGCGGGCTTCGAAATGCATTTGGTAACTTGATTAAAAAGCTTCCGGTAGAGCTGTATGGTGAGGAAGGTCCTACAGGGCCAAAAGAGAAAAATAACTGGATAGGAGATGAAAGATGGTGAATTTATATATATGATACTTCATACTTATACATATACATATCACACCAATTGGTCAAATCAGCAAGTTCTTTTTCTAGGCCAGAAATTTTGTAATAATAATATGTTGTAAATTCATAGTGTGAGAAAAGTTATATGCTTGTATTATAGTTTTGGGTGGTGCTTATGTTATTGTTTATTGGTTTTTGGAAAAGGGAGCAAGGTCAGACTTAGGATTTGTTGTCTGGGAATTAGTGTATTACATGAGAGTTCTTGTACTGTGTCTTGTGTCCCAGTGTGATTTGTTATCCATGCCAAAAATAATTTTGCAGGAGTGTAAATGATTCAATGAAAGTTCTTCCACTCTTTGCCTTTCGTCCAAGCCAAAAGAACACTGCTTATTAAATGGATGCTTTAACCAACTGAGCTACAAGAGCTGTTTATTGATAAGATTATGACTATTAATATATTTCAAAACCTAGGTTTGATATAGGTAGCCCCCGACCATCCAATCAGTATATCAAACGTATTAGACAAGAAAAAATTTCTCAGGAAAAAGACTAAGATTCTTTTATGAAGTTATTTTTAAAAAATAAAAAATTATTTTGGTATTCTAAAAATACACTAAATGTTATTAAATTGATTCCTACACCCCAAAAAAAATGATTCACTATAATAAATACATCAAAATGATTCCTTAGCATTAGGTGACTAAACTAATGGATTCATTATTAGAGGACTAAATTATTGATACCTATATCTTTCGGTGGCCAAATTATACGTTTTTGGTAGGTGGCCGACAAAACTAAGAAAAAAAAAAAGTCCAGAAGGAGGCGAATCCAGTACAGAGAAGTTGAAACCAGTGTGGCCTGGTACTTGTATGCAAAAATAATTTTAGATTTACTTTCAACCAAGAATTAATTTTAAAGTAGTATTGCATAAAAAATATTATTTATTTAAAAAAATAATTTTAAATTAAGGAAACTTGAATTCTTTTACTTATGGCAATTGTAAATGACAATTCATGATACTTGATATTTATTTGGTAATTTAATACTAAAAAGCTTATTCAATTTAAGGACAATATTATAAAAGTAACGTTACCTTTAATCTGATTTAAATTTGCCCTTTGATAGATTATCCCTAAATAAAATCTTTCCTTTCGTTTTTATCCTTATCAAATAGCCTAAAAAGTAAAATATTATTTTACTTTCTACTCTTACTTTTCTTTTACTTTGTTTCCTTTTCCTTTTTTTTTTTTTTTTTTTTTTTAAGAATCCTTTTACATTCTTTCCTTCATAAACGAAACATAACTTTCTTAACAATTAACATTGAGAAGTCAAGTTCGACGACTTGAATTATTGTCATAAAAAAAATTGCAAAATCAGTATAAGTATTATATCTTAACCTTTCACGTCAGTAGAACCTTATCTAAAGCCGGACCATAAAACTAATGTATTAGATTAGTAAATATTTGTATAAGAACATATCTTGTAGGAAAAATCACTTTGGAAGAGATAATGATACCATTTGATAACTTCACAAGCTTAATTTATATGACATCAAATAACCGCCATTGTTTGGGACGCTACAGCCACGCACAATAAAGGGAAAAAAAGAGCAGGATAGGGTAAATCATGAGAAAATGAACCAAAAGATACATATTCACAATCAGGGGCATCAATATACCAATAGAATTCGTGAGTCTCAAATTCATTTTCATTCATCATGCCCAAACTTCTATACACTGCAAAGTCATATCTAAGCACCTTGAAAGTCAAAGCATCTATATAATTCATCAGCTGTAGAGGTAACGAAATGTAACTCAAAAAATTTGATTACTTTTTTACAACATCCTTGAATGAAACTGGCCAAACCCTGCACGTTCCTCAATGACAAAATACCTGCATTATACAATACCCATAATTATGGAAAGATAAACATGAAGGTAACTCATGAACATCGAACAGTAAGATAGTTCAAACCTAGATTAGAAGGATGAGGTTCCTATTGAAGAGTATCCAGCAGCTTTTCTTTCCTTCAGTGTTGAAGCCAACCAGTCCAGGCCCTCATAAAGACCATCTCCCTTGAGTGCACAAGTGCCATGTATGTGCCATTTTCTATTCTTTAGATCAAAGAGACCTAGTCCTTCACATACTTCCATTGGCGTCATCGCCCCTCTCTACAAAAGAAAAAGGAAATATCAACAATTATAACCAAACTAGAGCACAAGGCAAACCTCAGATTGTTTGTGGAGATTATTTTTTCAAGAGGAAAAGTCTGTTATATTACAGGATATTAATAATTAATAACTTTATATAGCACATAATAAACCAGCAGAGAACAAAACAATTCCAAAAGTTCATATTTGCCACCTGCTAGGTACACATTTCTTGCAAAAACATTTTATCAATTCCAGAAGTTAACTTCAGCTATCAACTTGGTACATATCTAGCAAAATATTTCCAACCTGATCATTCCCCATTAAACGATCAATCTGTGTAGGTTAATAATTCGTGACTGTGCAGGGGCAAACACAAGCCTGCAATTTATCCAATTATCATTATCCTCTCATAATAGAGGAAGAAGAACAAAAATGGCTCCATATACTAATCCAAAACATGTTGAATTCTATACCATTATATGAGATGAAACTAGAAGTGTTGGTTATATGTGAATGGCACAAATTTGTCTAAATCTTTCATTAAGGAATACCGATATCAATTGGCATTAAGGAGAAGACAGGTTGGGTGGACAGAGTCAGACGCTTTGAAGAATGGTTCTGGAGGGCTATTTGGAGTATGGATGAAGAGAAGAAGGCTTTAAGACCTTATGGTTTACTTCTGGTTATCTTTAGAGTTGTTGTCTTATGTCTCAACAGATGGAGTTTTACTTTTTCCATTTGCTGAAATTTAATCATGAAGAACAGGACCAGCATGGACCATATTTCTGACCAGTTGTTCTAAAGAGGCTTTGATACCATAATCCTAAGAGTTCTATGATCCTAAAAACTAATGTTGTTAAGTGCAAACTAACCCATGAAAAGTTTTATATTCTAACACAAGATTTAAAATAGCAGTAATAACAATTCAGAGACATTCTAACTAATTTCATATGATTTTCATTATTTCAATGAATTGAGTAATATAAAACCAAAATGTAATATGTATCATATCCAAATTTCTGACATCCTCTTGGTATATTCAGTAAACAATGTCAACCAATTACATGTTTTGACTCCTATGTGATCTCCAGTCACAGAGATAACCTTAATGTCAGGTCATCCAATTAAGAGAACACAGATAAAAAAGTAGCAAACACATACCAGGTCTTGTTTGTTGGCAAACACCAAGATGACACTATTGAGCATAAATGGGTCATTTATGATTGTCTGCAAGTAATCCATGAACCAATTCAAATTTTGTTTAGAATAACACACACACAAACAGATATATGAAAGTGAATTTGATGTTATACCTGAAATTCCTGCTTTGCTTTACCTATTCTCTCACGATCCAAGCTATCAACAACATAAATCTGCATAAATGCACACATCAACAAATATATCAACCTTGCTACCTTGTGCCTGTAGACCTTTCTTTCCAGCCTACTGGACTGATTAATGATATGGAGAAAGAAGGAACTTTTCGAAAAACAACAAGCTCAGCATAACTTTTCTTTCACCGAGATAAAAGGCATGAAAACTAATTCTCACCAGGCCATCTGTGTTGTTAAAATAGTGCCTCCAAAGTGGCCTTAGTTTCTCTTGTCCTCCAACATCCCAAACTGTGAAAATAACATTTTTATACTGAACTTTCTCCACATTGAAACCTGCAAGGCAATATAAATTTATAAACATAGAGAAACAATATGTAGACTCATTTGCAGGCCAAAACTAACAAGCCAGGTCAATACCATATAGACACTTAATAACTATCACTAAAAAACTATTAACATGCTCATCTTTAGAGTTTCACACAAAAATTTGAAAGTGCAGAGCACTTCTGAGCCACGCTAGTCTTGTGACTTTTAGTTCTAACTTTAGTTTCACTAAATTGGTTGAAACTCGAAACACGGTTGCATGTATATGTTTGTGTTAATTCACTTCACCGAAAACCATTGCTAGTACATATTTTTCCCTGTCAATCAAGAGGGGAAATTCTCTTTTCATCACAAGAAACTTATTCCTACAAAAGCCAGCTTACCATAAGAAGGCTTCAAGAGTCATTACAAAGTCAACAAAACAAATATACAAGTCTGCTAATCCTCGAATTTATGCAATGAAAGAAACAAAAACCAAGCAGAAAACATCTTTTGGTTCTCCAGACAGAATAACTTAATTCGTGTTGTCACATGAATGAAGTTGAAAGATGAACAAATATGTTTAAGGATTTTGCACTTTTAAATGAAGACTTAATAAAAAAAAAATAAGACCCACCAATTGTAGGAACAGTGGATAAAACTTCTCCAATGTGAAGCTTGTAAAGTATAGTTGTTTTGCCAGCAGCATCAAGACCAAGCATCACAACCTGAACAAACAGATCAAGGAAATAATAAAATTAATAATAATTGAGTGTAAAAATTAACATTTAACAATCAAGCAGAAAGTTACCCTCATCTCGGTGTTGCCAAAGAAGGTGTCAAATAGCTTCCGAAAAGCTTGACCCATGCCGGTGCCGGTGTCTCTGAGTATCAGACAATTGGAAGATAAAAAATTTGGATTTTGCAAATTGAGCTGAGAATGAAAGAATGAATGAATGAGAGAGATTCTGTCAACTTTGAACAATCAACCAACCTTTGCCTTTTGGCTTCTTCCTTCCTTCCAAGAACTTTCTTCTCCCGGTGTAAGCACCAACAAACAAAAAACAAACAATACTTTGAATTGAATTGAAAGTAGGGTGTTTTGGGTCGGTTTTGACCAAATTCAAAGATTTAACCTACTCAACTTTAATTTGTTGGATCTCACAATTTTTTTTCTAAACTCAACCCAGTGAACCATTTGATTCGGTTCGCACCAACCAGTTACATGTATAAATTTGATTTGTTTAAAACTTCTATTTTAGTGTAATACTCAATCAAAATTATTTCCTACAAACTAATTGTTTACAATAAACTTTGCTAAGATGAGATTTACTACAACCTAGATTTTTTGTGCAACTAGATTTACTAAAATAAATAAATAAAATATGACATTAATATTATAAACATGACACAAAAAATAAACATGAAAAAAGGTAAAATAAATAATAATATACCAAAAGTAATACCAAGTTCTAATACTTGTAGCTCCAGTCCCAACCAATATTTATAATATTTAATGTCAAACCAAGCAACTCAAAAAATTTGATTGATTTTAGTCCATTCAATTTTAACCTAAATATATAAAAGATTCAACTACCTTGAGATGATCAGTTTAAATCAATTCAGGTTTGTGAGTAACTCGTAATCCTTTAAAATTTGAAACAAACACAATAATACACTAAAGCTACAAAAAAATCGTATAATATTACACATTTTTAATTTATACTACCATATATCACATAGACGGAGGATTTACCCTCATGACAGTAATTCTATTCCATCAGCTCAAATAGATTGACTATAATGAAAGATATTCGAGGTTAATACTAAAAGATTTTATATTATTTAGTTATTATAAGGGTGTTTGTTTCACTAAGTTTTCTTACATTCTAAGAAATATTATTTCTAAGAATATAAAATGAAAATTCATTTTTGGATATCTTTAAAAAAAGTTTTTTTACATTTTAATATTTTTGAAAATAATTTAAAGTAATTTAAATAAACAAAAAAGTTACATGTGTATTAGATAATAAGAAAAACGTTTGTTTCACATATTACACTATTTATGAACAATGCAAAACTATGGAGAACTCAAATTCCGGAGATATGGAGATGAAAGTTGAGAATTCATTCTCTAATTCACATGAAACTTTTTTTATTTAAACTATTTTAAATTTTAAAAATTATTCCAGCCATGTTATATTCATGGGAACAACAATCCTAAAAGAAAATTTCATAAAACAAACGTCCCCTTACAATTAACATGATTTTAAATAAATTTTTAAATGTTTAATTTTATATAGATTTTAAAACGATAATTAATTTTATAAGTAAATTATTTAATTTGAAGATCAATTTTTTTACTCATTGGAATAATAACTAGATAGGGAAAAAATTCAATAAAGCTATCCCTTAACTAAATGGTGCTTTCATGCCGATCTCTCAACATAATAGAAATATCATCATAAAAAAGATACATTCCTCCACGCATGCCAGATGTCCAACTTTTGCTCGTAAGAAAATCTATTGTTCCTCCGCTTCCCTATCCACCACAATGCTGAAGCAAAAAGAAATACATGATTAAAGTAATTGAAGTTAGGCCTAGAAAGAAATTGCGGTTGAACCCAAGTTTCTTTTGCATGGGAGCATTCCTTCAAACAGGCGTGTCTTCTTGCACACCATAAAAATCAAGCAAGACCTCCGTTATATGGTTCGAGAAGTTATAGCCCTCAAACAGTGTACGACACTGACAAGAGGCTTGGCATGCAATTGAATTAGCGTGGTGACAAAGAAACAGTGAAATTCGTCGGCAAAGAATCATGCATCAAGAATCAAACTAGAATACGAAATTTCTCTGGTATTTGCAATTTTCTAGGTTGGTGATCAACGATTGGTACTTAGCTGCACAGCCACAACGGCTCATTAATCAATAAAGGACTAGAAATGCAAGCCTCATACTCTACATGGCACATGGCAAATACTTGATTGCTGGAACGCAAGAAAAATAGGTAGTAAAATAAAACTTTACTTTCGATAGAGAGGACGGGGGCGCGAGATCAACAATAACACCATGAAAAACATACATTAATGCAATCATGGTACATCAATCCCCCTAAAATTAATTGGTGAAAAAAATACAAAATATCAAACAAGGGTTTTTCTGCACAAACTGCCAGAGGTTAGGAGTTCTCACACCTAAGGAGTCATCAATACTTGGAATTAGTCATCCATCTTGTGATTCTATCGAAAACTGCCTTGATGAATCCCTCACAAATTACTATTATCATCCTAAATCAGCAACTGAATAATCTACACGCACCAATAGACAAGGCAGTATTGCCAACCACCCAAACCTCTGAAATCAGGGAACCTATGCCAAACCAGTCCCAACATGATATATTGGGAAAAGCAGGAAAACTAAATTTTAAAGAGGAAAATGCTGCATGTGTTCTCAAACCATCTGGTATTTGATTGAATCAAGGCGCTTGTGACACAAGTCAAAATGCCCTTGGTGTAATGTGCTTACGCCCATATTGTATAGCCTATATCTATGAGTCAACCATTTCATCTTGCAACTCGCTCGGGGCAACAAGTCCTGGAATAGAAAGCATTCTTTGTCTTTCCCTCTCTCTCTGAGCTGCAGCCTCTTCAGCATAAAGATCTTTGTTATCCTGCGGTGGGGGGGGGGGGGGGTGGGGGGGTGGTACAATTAACAAACCATAGGTGCTGAAATAAACTAAAAATATAAATTCCAACACATCATGCTACAGAGCGAAGCAAATCAAAGTAACAAGCGGTCATGAATACATGGGACTACATTCAGGAATTAGAATACCAGGAATGTTGTGGAATCAACAAAGCTACTACTTTTTGAACACAACTTATTTTTCAGGTCATTCACCAAACTATGAGTGCTTTTGTCCAAGTAAAGGATTTTTTTGACAATATAAGCTGTTTTTCCTTTAATAAGAAATGCTTTCCAAAAAAGAAAAAGTTTCTCAGAGAAGCCAAACTGGCACAAGGTTCTAAAAGCCAGGAAAAAAAAAACCCAAAACTTGCAGAAAATTTAAACAATTAGCATATGTACCAGCTAGTTAGCGCAAACAAGATGCAACGTTCTATTGGCACTACTACATAAAGCATTACCTGAGCTGAAAATTCTTTGGACTGTACAAGAAAATCTCGTATATGAGTTTTAAATGTGGGGAGGTCATTTGTGGACTCCAAAAGTCCATTAACAAATTGAGTAACCTGCAAATTTTTTTAAATTAGTCATCGATTTAGGCAAAGAGGAGAGGGGGGAGGTTATATATTAGTTGTTTCTCCTCAATTACCTCGGAAGCAGTCATGTTGGGAAATGAAGTGCTTAAAAGGTTTATAGTAAACTCGCGTACAAAAGCTGCATTACTTGGGTATGGATACGGATTTGTAGCAGCATCCCAAAGAGGCTCGGTTAGGGCACCAGTTTCTGCCTGAAAAACGCCAGACTCTTTCATTATAGTGATTTCTCACTGATTAATAAAACAAATAAAAGCATGATTTTGAAACAGTACCAGACAGAACAAATGTTGAAGCACCAAGACATGAAATTTGAACCCAGGCTTATGAAAAGTGTCCGTCAGAACAGCAAATATCTCTTGCTCAATTGTCAAAAAGTATGTTCGATAAAACTGATTACAGAACTCTGATGCCTGTTTAATGTTACAAATAGACATTCAACCAACAAGAAAAAAATTAATAGAGATTTTTTTTTTTTGATCAGCAAAAAATTAATAGAGATAAATGAGGGAAAACTTGAGGGAGGATCAGAATCCTCCAAAACAAGAAAAACTATGGGAAAGAAACTTTGAAGGTCAACAGTGAGAGTTATGAACAAAATAATATACAAAGACCACACCTGAAACTTCTTCAACATCTCCAACAACAGGTTCAGCCCAGTTTCAGCAATATTCCTTTCTGTATGCCGAAACGCCCATATTATTGAATCCATAACAAGCTTCAGTTGCTGAAACAGATTACAAACCACATCAGGCACAGGCTACATAAACTATATTGGAAGAGCAGTCACAGTCAATATTAGGTAAAATCAAATAAACTGCCATGCAGTTGGTTTAGCATAGGCGGACTGCGAGCAAGAAACACAACCTGACTTGACAAGCAGATCAAAGCAGGGAAACAATGAGTAGCTATAGCACGCAGTAAAGAGAAGAACTTTAGCCGATGCTCTGGATAATCTTCAAAATTTTTTGTAATCATCTGTGTAACAGAATAAAAGAATAGATACAAATCAGTTGATATCTAGTTGCAAATATTCAATAATCATACAATACACCGACAAAATTGATAGAAGATAACTGATGATTAGTCAAAAACAGAAGTTCAAAATGGTTTCAGACCAGTTTCTGTAAATTTAAATTTCGATTAACAGAAACCACAAAGTTAGTCTACATTTTCCAAAAACAAGGCATGTAAATTTGTAAAAGCAAATTATTCAAAAACAAAAAGGAAGTGAATGAGGGTTGGGAAAGCTGGAAGTCAATCTAAGGGTCATTATCAGAATGATGATTGACTATAGCATTCGCATCCTAGCCAAATGACGTACTATACAATTACCTCCAGTGTACACTGGAATACAGCTTCAAATATTTGTGGGACATCTTCAACCATGGCAGCTTTATATCTGCAAAGTATACGAAAGAGAAATATGAGTGATATAGCAAACATTTAGCATACTCTTCCCACAAACTATTTTTGGCCAAGGGTTGGATCAGATACTAAAGGAGAAATATAAATGTAGAATTTTGAGTGCTAAAGCTCCATACATTAATTAATAAAAATAAGCAAAACTGAGAATAATTGACATACTTGTTTACAATTGTGGCAAAAAGTGACAAAACCTCTGATTCCCTCGCATCAGGCACATTCCTGGCATAATCTCCTAGAACAGGATCCATCATTGGTGGCACAAATTGTTTTCCAATTTGTGGTTGATCTTCAGCCTTGTCCAAGAATGTCTCAACTAGTTTAAGTGTTTCTCTCTTAACCGAACTGCATCAAGAACAACACTATCAAGGTACTAAAAACAGTAATCTGGTTAGTACAAAACCAATGTAATATCATTTAATCTAACCGTAGAAGTTTCACATAGGATGTTCTAGATGCAAAAGGTCCCCCTTCTGCAATACTTTTTGATATAAGCTCACTATACATTCTGTTGCAAGTAAAACATATACTATTTAATACTTACTGGGGGAAAAGAATCTAATCCAATGTAAACAAGTATCTATGCCAAAACAATATAGAGAGGTTTCAGTTAACAAAATATACCTGTACACATTCAACATGTCCAAAAAGATCAATGTGATTTGTGGCAGGAAATATGTTCCTAAAGATGATGCAACACTCGTATTCGTCTGCAATTTAGAAGAGACTTAAATCACAAATTTATTATCATGAATTTGGGGGGAAAACAAACAAACTACAGACCTTGGACTTGACTACGGACATAATGGTTATAGATGTAAAATATAACTATTCACATGTCTTCACCTAAAAGCTTGAGCTTTTGGAATAATTAGCTCAGATGTGGTATTAGAAGCCGCCTACATAACCAAGCCGTCAAGAGTTCAATCCTCCCTTCCCCATTATAGTAAAAAATTGAAATTCAACAAAAGGTAAGAGAGCTTGTGCATTGTCCATGCTTCAAGAATCAAGGCCAAAGGGCTCTTGCATGAAGGGACACATTAGAGATATAATATAAAACCATTAATGTGTCTTCACATTGAAGCTCGGAAGAAACCTAACATAAACAAAGGTGTTCAAACCTTTTGGCCTAATGATCAACAATTGGCATGGTATAATCTTCTAGCATACTGATTCATAAAGTTCAGTAACAAAGTCATTTGATGTATTTTTTTTATGCAAGTTAATTGGGAAGGAAGGTTGCCCTATTTCAAGGTCAGGTTAAGCCAAGCCACAAGTTTCACCAAAGGCTTAGGGCAGCAGTACTTATAAGAACCTATGCACAAAGGCAAGAAACAGAAGGAATTAAAACAAAAAAACTTATGTTGAACTGCCAATCATGCAAACATGAAGCTAAAAGAGTCAAAACTTCTATTCTGTTCATTTACCAATAATGGAAGGAAAAACAAATAACATAAAAAACATTTCATCCCTTGACAAAGAGTAAGATTAAACAACAAATTAATCAAAGAACTTAGTAAAGATGACAAGAAAGAATGTGTATTCTCAGTTTCAAAAAGGTTTCCAAGCGCATAAAAAAAATATACTCCCTTTGGTCTCAAATATAAGAAAAAAAAAAAAACTTACACTTGTTAAGAAAGTAGTTTTTTTTATAGGAAGAAGGTTGGTTAGAATCACTTAATTATACCAATTTCATTTAAAAGATAAACTCTTTTCCTAAATTACCCTTCCTTGATGGTTGATATCAAGAATAAAAGAGTGTCATTGGAAACAAAACTCAATTAAATGAAGGGCATTTTAGGAATGATCTCATTAAATAAGGCAAACTTAGTTGAGATTTGCTTATATTTGAGACCAATATAAAAGGTTTTGTTTTTGCTTATATTCAAGACTGGAGGGAGTATAGCAGAGTCACACAAAAATTACTATGAAGTTATACCTGCAATATATTAAGCACATTTCGGATTACATCTTGATCCTTCAGAAAATCAGCATTTTGATGTGCCTTCCCTATAATTTCCATCCATCTCTGCAGAAGAAAATGAGTAGGATCTCTGGCATTATAACACTTGGCTTCCAAAAAAAAATTGTGAACTCATGTAGATTATAACATTAAAGAGATAAAGGAAATAGTGCAGCTTCTCAAGCAAACAGATAACCTGGTTTGGGAGCACCATCAACTTTTGAAGATATTCATCTCTCTTCTGGGCATCAGACTCTGCTTGAATCATGTTACCAACCTAGAATATTATAATATCACTTAAAAATATGCAAATACAAATATAGACACATCATAAGGCTAAAATTATCAATCAACTTAAGAGAAAAAATGGATACAGATTCATAGAACGTGTGTATTTGATGGGGTTCAAGATCAGCAATTGTATTTGGAAGGCCAGATAGAAGTTCAGAAACAAATGGCTCATTTTCTCCAACCTGACACAACAATGGTCATGATTATTATTATTATGTATTTCATCAGATAGCAAGTACTGAACTCATACGGAAGAAAAAAACTAGACTCTGCTTTTGGGAGATGCAAAAGGAATGAAATGTTACCTGGGTGATTACAAATTTACGCTTGCACTTCTGGACTATTTTCAGAAATGTGTCGCAGGCCATATCCTAAAATAAGTTAAACATGAACAAAATTATGCGTGAATGAATTCCCAAGGGCAAAAACTAGATGAAGGGCAATAACACAAATAGTCTACAAGGCATATATGGATTAAAATAAAATACAGTATCACACCTTGAGTTGGATTGTCTATACACTAATAATATAATCAATTTATAAAAGAAAACAGAGAATCGGAGACTAACTTTATATTAAAACTAAAGAATCTAATACTGATTTTTAAGCAACTTCATATTTGTTTCTTGAAGATGGTTTATATACATTACTAACTGTCCTATTGACAGTTTAGGGTAGAAAAATTAGAGGGAACATATTAAATGCGTGTATTGTTTTCTAGTTATTTAAACACGGAACACTTCTCTATTAGGGTCTATGACTCTGGGACAGCAAGTTTGGTTGCATTTTGAATATTCTGTGTGATTTAGTATTGCTCTTCTCAGATATATCAATTGATGTTCTATCAATCTCAACTTAAATTCATTTTGACATAAACAAAGCTCATAACATTAAACAAGGACAGCCTAGGTTTGTTCTAACAAGTCATGCAAATATCATCAAAGATAACAGACATCTGACGACTGACATATATCAAGGAAAAAACAAAACCTGAACCCCAGGATGTGACTCATGCATAAACTCAAACAATTTGTTCACAACAGTTTTTAGAAACTTCCAATGAGCTCTTAAAAACCGGGGATACTGCCCCACAACATACCTGCCAACAGAAGCAACCATGCATTATTCAAAAAAAGGAAAAAACACCATTTAACATAGAGTAAATGAATACACAAGCATTCCTTACATGATATTACTTGCAATAACAGCTTTGTTATCTTTTCCCTTTGTGATTTCACATAGATTTAATAAATCACGAATCACCATAACCAAAAATCTATTTTCCTGCCACAAAACAAGATGTGAGTTATAACTGTTTAAAAGAATCAACAAGAAAAACACATATGTTAGCCCATTGGGCCTGCCTTCCAGGCTTGCATCTCTTGTGTTGCATTTCACCCAGAACCCTTTCTCCCAGTTGTACAACTCTGTTTCTTCTCTATCAAGGGAGGTTCTTGCCTCCTTTGTTGCTCTATGTTCTGTTCTTACCAAACCATCATATATGTGACCCTATGCATTCTTTTTCAGCCATACTGTGACTTTTATTATATTCTTTGGTCTTTCTGTTGTATTCACTTTCTGTTATTTTTGTTCATAATTAATATAACATATAGAATAAACCAATATGCTAATAATATTTATACAACATTTACAAAATAATTAATGCAATAAAAAAATTAAATTTTTACAGAATTTTAAATGATATTATTATATTATTAGTTATTTATACTATCATTTTATATTTTTTGTAGGATCTTATGATCCTACTACGTGGCATGATCTTTTAACCCTCTCCCAATCTTAGTAGGATCTTTCTTACAACATTGGGCAGAACAATGCATATTGGGTTGTTGACAGTACCTGTTCTTCCACCATGGAACCAGATATAGATCCTATAGCCCAGCATAGTGTGTTCAAATTGTTCCATGTCCAGTCCTCACCACTAAGTTGTTTACTTAACTTTCTCAGCATCTGCACATTATAACACAAGAGTCCACTGCATCAAGGTGTGATATATATGGAGGTACTAAAATGCAACAATTTCTTAATTGTCAGTCAGTATATCATATCACCCTAAATGAAAATAACATTTCCATACAACATAGGTAAATCCTTGGGTTAATGAAGTTCAGCTTTGTATTGAGGTTTGAACATAAGACCTCGTGCAAACAACCCAACCCCACCCCCCCCCCCCCCCAACCACTAGGCCAACCCTAGTGGGTTTTAAAGTTCAGCTTATTAATATTATCTTTCAAGCAACACCTAACATAATTTGACATCCTGATTATACCCTTGGAAAAAAAGAAAAAACCAGTTCATATTTGGAAAAAATAAAAGATATCAACTTCCCCATAATAAAGTTTGAAATAGATAAGACGGAATATTTTATCTCCCTTAAAAAATAGAATAGATCCACTGCTTTCTAATTCACATACCTGCTTTTCAGTATCATCATGGTCAAGATGTGACAAGTAAATAAGAGTCTCCCTCATAATCTGTACAATTGATTGAACTTTGATTAATTAGAAAATATGATGACAGAAATCTCTCAAATTTATTAGTTTATCATCTAATAAAATACAGGGAATGAGGCTTCAAAATATTTTGTATATCTATGTGTAGAAATTTAAGTATGGCAAAGGTCAAATTTCACCTTAATACCTTGTATTGAACAAGAACATCATTGTCTTTCATTGTTTCACGAACTATATTACCATTTTCATCTTCAACTATGAGAACCTCTTCTGGTTTAGCCATACGACAGATCATAAGCATTCTCAACTTTGACATGGGACTGGCATAAAGCTGTCGGCGCTGAAGAAGCTGTGAACCAATGCCATCAATCATACCGGGCACCTGCTTGCCATTGAGAAACATACCATCACTTTAACCATTCGTAGAAAGATGAAAATATTATATCTGAAATCACACGAGAGACATAAGGAAACTATTGGAAATTTAAAATTGAACAAAAATACACCTTTGAAAATGTTGTAAAAACTTCAGAACAATATTATCAATTAAAAAACGTATATTCGAAAACAATGGGTTTTGGTTAGAGACCAACTGATCTAAACTATATCTTGTAAATAAATATCTTAGATCACATAACATGAAGACTGTAGTAGGAATACCCTGTGTAAGTGCAACTTAAAGAAAAAATCAAATAAAACTTATTGAAGAAAGAGAAAGTAAAAGAGTGAGAAAATAATAAGGAAAAATGGAGGAAGATAGCCCATAGATTTGATTTTATTCATTAGATTACATTTACAGCATTGTACTTTAATTAATTCATTAACAAGTATAATAATATATTATTATTTTTGGGGAAGATGGTGTACAGAAGGAGCAGTATGAAAAACTAAAATGGTTCTCTTAATTTTTTTTCTAGCAGGAATTTATTAAGACTGAAAAAAAAATTAGAGGTAAAGGAGGATAAGAAATCCTCTTTAGAAAGAGAAAAGTATAAAAAAAAACAAATGAGAGATATCAATGTAGTAAACGATGGCCAAAATATGTACCAAGCACACAAAAAGGGCAGTATCCTATTTTGCAAAGTTATTTGTGAGGGAAAAGAGAATCTCCAGCCCTTGATTTTAACAATCAAGACCAAGGTTATGAGCAAACATTAAAGAGACAGCACCTGAAGTCCTATCATATTTGCTGCTGCAGGGTTCTCCAAACTACGTTGTGGCTCAAACAGTTCTGAAACCAAGACATTCCAGTAGTCCAGACAGACCTGATATATTTCACAAAACAAGTACAAATACAGATATTGTACAATTCAGAACACCATGTTAGGACGCTTTGGGGAAGGGGAGAAAGAGAGGTCTATCAGGCTAACTCAAGAATGAAAAACAAGTTTAGCAATCATAACATAAGAAATATGTAAAGGGTATACATATATGTCAATATCATCATACCTTAAAAACCTCAGTATCATCCACATATGAGATATTAATAAGATATTCAAGACCCAATAGCAAAGCAGATATATTCTCTTGAGTGGACTCCAGAATTCGAATGTGAACCTGCATAAACAGAAGGGTATCCCCACACCACTATTAGTGTTAATAGAGACTTGAAGCTCATCAAGCACACTGAAAAACGATATGGGCAAAAAGCAGAGGAGGAAGAAGTGCTACACAGATTAAGAAAAAAAAAGGAAGAAAATTTAGGCACAACAATTCAAGATACAGAAAGGTGGGTCCATTCTCAAATGTGCAACAGACATGATATGATACACAAAGCATAAAAAATACCCAAACAAGGCCACATTCTTTCACCTGGTCTCATTACATTTCATGAATATAAACCTGCCTTGTAATCAGACAAAAAACTGAGAAAATAAACCAGCCTTGTAATCAGACAAAAAACTGAGAAAATAAACCTGCCTTGTAAAATGAGGTGAAGAACAGTGCCAAATTCTGTATAAATGCCTAAACAAGGAAAAAACTGTCAGATAGATGCTTCACAAGTAATTTATAATTTAGTAGTAAATCAGGCTTCTTGCTTTGCCAAATTACAGAGACTTACTTGTTCCTCACTTGAACCATGTGAATATGCCTCAGGTATATTAGTAGTGGGCGGAAGTATGGTCTGCATTAAACATTACATTATCCCAAAATCAATCAAAGAAATTATCGCATAATCAAAAAATAGAACAAATGGATACAGGAATATGATAAAGCAAATGAACAAAATACAATGTTGAACAGAATGTAAAGTTATTCAAAATTCAAACACACCTGTAACTGACCCATGAATATATTATACATCTTAATATGGGCATCATAGTAATTTCCAAATTGAAGTGCTGCCACCTGTGAACATAAAAAGTAAATAATAATGATCATGAAAGTTTCAAGTAAAAGCATAAGGACTGAGACGATGGAGCATACCTCAGTTAAACATTGCAAAGTCAGGTTCCGATATGCAGGAATTGGGAAAAATTTTAGCAGTGTCTCGAGCTGTAATAAAAATACAACCAAAAGATTTCAGAATTCCTCCAAGGCAGTGTTACTTAAGCAGAAAACCACACCTACCAATGGTGATTCAAATATATAGCCCAAAGGAATCCATGATAGGAAGGCATGCAATGTAGACAGTGTTGCACATATGAGCTCAGTCCGTTGGGACACTGATAGCACATATAAGCACAACTCATGAACGAGCTGAAATTCACTGTAAACAACCACAGATAATTCTTAGCAATATATAGGCACTCCCTAATAACTTGTTAAATAAACAACTAGAACCTGAAAATCAATAATTGATATCCAGCATTTAGACACCAGTTTCAGCTATAAAGAAAGATAAAGAAGATTGTCATCCCCTGTAAAAGAGATATATGCCTTGATAAATGTAATTCTTTTTTTATAGAAATTGGCCCAATAGTGAGAAACCTTTGAAGGTTTACACACATAGGCCGAAGAGGGTAATAGAGTCCATTCAGAATTAGTGTTGGAGTGCTTTGTGAGTGAGAATTGAGTTAGTAAGAGGAGTGAGAAACAGTGAGTGAAATCTGTTATAAGAGAAAGGGCACTGGTTGTATTTTTTTTCGGGGGGAGGGGGGATATGAAATTGGGAGTCTAGAGATTCATCTCTGACTTTGGGGAGCTTGCTCTCATTTTCCCTATGTGTTTTTTCTGTTATTTTCCCTTCTTTTACAATACCTATCATTTTCCTATATAGTTTAGATGAGCTTCTGATCAATATATATGATCTGTAACAGAAGCTCATCAGTCTTTTGCATTTCCTATACATTTCAGTTTAGAATTCTCCCTTTTTCAATTAATTTAATACCCCCTTCCCATGGTCAGGGCTACCTCAATGGTATGTCCTCCCTTGAACCAGAATGCAAGATCTCCAAAGTAAAAGAAAGAGAAATGAAATAGCACCCAAAAAAATTGTGTTGGAAGTATTTTTTATAAACAAAGTCATTAACTGTTACCTATTCAATGAGTGTTTAAGCTCTTTTATCTTCTGCTGAGTCATCTCTCCTCTTGAAAAATCAAAAACCTCTTCACTCAAGAGCTGAAAGAACATTTTTGTAATGTTACTCATTGATTAAAGGAACAAATTTAGATAGAAATAAGGATAAAGTTACCTTCAATATTGCCATACAATTCTCACAAATTGTTTCACTAGTTTTAGCCGCTGAAACAAGGTCAGGAATGAAGCTTCTCCATCTTACTGGCCATTCATGCTTCAAAATCTGTGCATGCAGATTTTATTTTGAGAACAAATTCATATGTAGGCAAATAAACATCAAAAGAATGCACTAAAATATTACAACAGATTTATAAAATGGCAGAAGAAACATACATATCCATTAGAAAAACAGAGGAAAACTACAGAAAATGTATCAATTTCATCTAGATAAATAATACAACTGGTTGAGAATATTATGAAAAATCAATTTCAGAAATATTAGGTAAGTACAGCATTATAATATTAGGTATGTACAGTATTATTTTTACCTGAACTAATATAATATTGAGTTTGTTGACATACAACCGATCTGTTCGAAATGAGGCCTCATTGCCAGAAAGCTATGCAAAAAAAAGGGTCAATAACAAGACAAAAGATGCAGAAGGACTATAAGAATCAACAAAAAAACAAATCAAGTGTGGCTGATACCTGTACAATAACATCAGAGATGAAATTTTTCATTCCATCTCGCTGGTCAACAGGTAATGCATTCCATCTGTATTTAATTACACCTTCTAGAACCTGTATAACTTGATTAGTATTAAAGTGACAAAGTGGATAACTTGTTTGACGCCTAACAATTTCCAAAGACACTAAACTGCAAACCAGTCAAATGCAGGAGTTAAGATGAAAAACCAACAAAGTAAACAAACACACACACACACACACACCAAAAGAGAAATACACAAGTAAAAGAGTCAATAGTTCTATCCAGCAAAACAACACCAAAAGATTAGTTTCTATGAGCTTTCATGGCAAAACTAGAATATACAGGTTGAGATTTTCAGCAAATATAATAATCTAGATTCAAGCCCTCTGGGAATGGAATTTTGGCTACAAATACTCCCCCTCAAATATTGATTAGTTTTAACTTAAACACCTAACTATATGTCTTTTAAAGTAATCATGCTTCTTGGATTTCAATTGTCCTCAATATAGTAAACAATGGATCAGGTTCCTTTATAAAACAAAGGAAATCAGTCCTGAATATTCATTCGGCATCACCATATAATTTACAGCACTATGTTCCTGGATTTCAATTGCAGAACAATTCGGTTGAGAGTTGACTCCATGATATGATATAATACTCTAAACTCTCAAAAAATTCCATTCACTTCTTAGAACAGGACAATGTTTTACGTGTTACAGATGAAAAATAATCGGCATTAGCTATTTACCCCACATGTAGAAGATCAACAAACAAACTAACCTGCAAGGCAAAGAACTTGGTATTTAGGCTTTGAGTGTTCTGCAAAATATGCATGACTTGAAGCCACGTGTCAGGATTATTTTTCAAATCGCGCAAAATCTGATCGGCAGCAGTTCTCTGCATTATTAAAATATAAACAAATGATTACTTAAAAACACAAAAAAAAAAAAACGAGCATGCAATGCAAGCATAAAAAAATAGCATGTTTTCTACATTGACAATACTACCAAGACTTTTTTATTTCCCGAGTTTGCTACCTTAGTGAACCAAGTCAGTGTTTCGAGAAAGTATTTATAATGATGAAAGGCGAAAACAATTTCACAGTGAAAAAATTAGCTCCGTATAGCTCGGAGAGTAGTAAACCCTAACTGAGCAAGTTAGTTCCGTACGGTTAAACTGTTTTGACGCATTGGGAGAGACGAAAAGGCAGTGAAAGAGTAGAAGTTTCGAGAAGCATAATGGTGAAGCAGAAAGAGGCGAATTATGGAGAATGTTGAATCGGGAAGGAAAAAGCGAAAAGAGAAAGAGTGAGAAAGGGAAAGGAGGCGCGACCTGTTCCTTGGATCCGGTGCCATAGAAGGCAGCGACAGTGGCATCGAGTAAAGGCACATCAATGGGTTGGCTCAAATCTCTGAGCTTCTCGGCGGCCATGGGAGTGATAAACCCTAGAATCTCAGAGAAGAGATTGTTGCGAAAGAAAGATTTGATTTGATTTGATTAGTGATTAGAGGGAGGAAGCCAAAGAAGGAGGGAGGGAGAGGGAGTTTGGACTTCGTAAGTTATATATAGAGAGAGAACACACATGACAGCTTGAATTTGAAGCAGACTTGCAAATTTCGGGAATTTTTATTAATTCATTATTCCTTTTTCTATCACCCGCTTTTTTGGGCGGCCATTTCTTCAAGACTCTGTACCCCATGGCCAGCGCAACCTTATTAACCATTGGGTTATGTAATAGTTTGGGCGAATTTAATTAAATTGTGTAATAGCTTTGGTGGACTGAATTAGTTAGTGTGTGTTTAATTTGTATTTTTAATTCTGTTTTCATTTTTTTTTCACTTTTTAAACTGTTTTTGTTCTTGAAAGATTAGAATTTTGAAAATTTTCAAAAAATTAAAATTTTAAAAATATGTTTTATTTGATTTCTTGTTTTTTGTTTTTAGAAAATAAAAACATTGAAAATTTATGATATAATAATTTTTTATCTTTTTTGTATTTTTAAATTTATTTAAAATTATATTTATTATCATCTCATTTTTATTTTACCTAAAATGAGGTTTCTGTTTTTAACTGAAACTTAAATTTTATTATTTTTATTTTCTGGTTATTTTCTATTTTCATTTTCACTAAAAATATTTTCAAAAATTCAACCGAACACATTTTTATATCATTTTCTATTTTTAGTGAAAATAAAAACAGAAACAAAGACAAAACAAACACCCCTTAACATTTGAGGCAAATTGAGTTGAACTGCTTGAAATTGTAAATTTTTCACATTTTTTAATCTCAGGTTACAATTCAGTTTGGTTGAAGCAGTTTAAAATTGAACTATGAAACAGTTATGTTCAATTTCTTTTAACAACCCTACGACGGCTAATATAAATGTTCAGCTTTTGCTTTTTAAATACAAAATTTAAAATAAAATGTATTAATTAAAATAATTTAAAATATTTTTAACTTAATGTTTACAATAGGAATAGTTTGATTTTACTTTTTAATTATAAAAAAAAAGTCATACTAAAGACAATAGTTAAGGTCAATAAATAAAAAAAATATTGACAAATCTGCATTGAAAATTATAAAAAAGGTGTACTTTTGTAATAAAAGCTTTCCATTTTTTATTTCTTAATCAATGTTTTTAGGATATTGATTAACATTTTCTTATAAAAGTAATTCATTCAATTTCTTAATTTTTCTTGAAAGACTAAAATGTTAATATCATTATTATTACTAGTGAAAAACAAGCACCACGTGTATATCCCTGTACATCTTTTAGTAACTTTGTTAAAATGAAAATCAAAAAAGAAATGTATTAGTAAAAAAGAAAATATAAGTAACAATTACTTAAATGAATATTTATTACATAAGTACTTAGCTAAATATTTTTTGATAATTAAAGAAAATAAAAGTTAAACTATTTTCATATAAATAATAGGTTAAATTACTCATTTTGTCCTTATAATTTTATAATTCTTATTTTTTTAGTTTCTATAATTTAAAAGTGATCTTTTTAGTCCCTATAATTTACATTTTAATTTTGTCCTTGTAATTTAAAAATATTTTTTTTAGTCCTTATAGTTTCTTATTTTTTTAATTCCTATAATATTCAAATTAAGAATTAAAATGTAAACTATAAAAACTAAAAAGAAATTAAAATGTAATCAAACCACTTTACTATGGGAACTAAAAAGGCAAGAACTGACTAAATGAGTAATCTAATTCACGAATAAATGAAAAGCCATTTCAGTAATCCTCCTAGGGTCAAATAATTTGTAAATAAGCTCATTCAAAAACATACCCCAAGTTCAATATCGTATTAAGAGAGAAGACAAACCACCATGTGTGATGCTAGTAACAGCAAGAATCCATGAAGTAAAACATGAGACGTTTTTATTATGTGAAAGACAATTGAAGGTTTTCAGCACGCTACATTAAACAGAATGGCCAAATGGTACAGTTCTGAATTTCTGATAAAATTATCGCGCATTGACTTCAATTAATCAACCTCTGTATTCCATCAAATCAATCTGCTCATTCATTGTTACTGTCGATGTAACGACTTGAAGCGACGGTGACCCTTTCGAAGAACGTGAAGAAAACGTAGAGACTGAATTCAAATTTAACCAATAATGCCAACAATTTGGCTCCAATTCATCCAAAGTCCAACAGCAATGAGAAAACTTAAAGTTAATAGAATAATGTTAATTGTACACTTATGGTCAACGTGAAAAATAAGACCATATCATTTTTGGTTTCTTCTCTTTTAACCCCAAACCTTTGATGTCTGACTGCCTTAGTGTAAGGATGAAACCTTACAAATGCCTGCTATTGAGGTTAAAGGAATCTTTGTATCATGTAAGTTCTTTCGTTGGTGTGCAGATGCACTTGCCAAGTTTCCCAAACCTTTTTTGGGTTTACGATTTCATCAGGAATAACTTCAATTCTCCAATATGAACAGAAACAGGTTGCCAACTTGGTGTGCACTCTTCACAATACGATTCGATTCACGATTTGAATCCCAATTCAACTACCATGGTTGAGACAACTTTACCTGTTTTATGTTTAAATAAATGAAACAAAGCAGTCACTTCTATACTGATTATAATCAAAACCCATCTGTGGCAATGATAGGTGTCTACGAAATGAAATTTGTCGGAGGCATGCCACTCAAACAATACTGCAGCCTGTAGGACAAGATATATATCCTGTAAGAAATGACTCCCCAGGCTATAAAACTTGTAACCTGAACCAGCATGGCCATCATTTCTTCACGATACAGAAACTGAGCTGCTCCATGAAAATTTTCCAGAGGTTTAAACTTTAGATTACCTTCCATCTGAAATATGTCATACAGGCTACATCAAAGAATTATAATAATATTCAGCACCTTAAAATGCGTCAATTAAAACCATAGCCCACAGATATAGCATCTTCTTTATGTGCTTTGCTGAAATGAAATGGTTGCCTCCACATATTTGTCAAAATAGCTTAATGGGAAAGTATTACGAGAAACAAATAGTCACTTCCTCAGTCACTTTCTATGTCCATCTCATCGCGTCTCAAAGTATTATGAGTTGTTCTATTGCCAATCATAATATTTGCCAATTCTTGAATTGCATAGGAAGTGCTTTGCCTCATTTTAGCAGCCAGTATTTCAATGTGATCTAAAAACCCTAAACCCAAGAGCTGATTCCTCAGCATCTCAACAGTAGTAACATATGGTGGTATTCCTTCATCAATCATCATTTCAAAATACTTACATGCCTCCTCTAGCTTTCCCTTCTTCTTACAAAAACCATGGATCATGACAGAATATGTTGAGACAGAAGGATAAAACTTTTTGTCCCCCATGTTCCCCCAAACTTTAGTTACCTTATCAAACCTTCCTATCCTAATCAGCAATTTGAGCACCATGTTATAGGTATGGCGATCAGGAAGACAGTTGTCTTTTTCCATTCTAAACATTAACCTTATGGCTCTATTGACCTCACAATGATCACAATGGTAAGCTTGTATTGCATTATAACTCCAAGTGTCGGGTCTTACTCCTCTTGAAATCATTTCATCCAACAACAGATAAGCTTCTTCCACATGTTCATTCTTACAAAGTCGTTTTATAATACAATTGTATGTAAATACATTAGGCAAAATGTTGTACCTTCTCATTTTATCAAGAACCCTGAGAGCTGATTGCACATCATCTGCATCACAGTATGAGTGAATGAATATTGAATAAGTAAAAGCATCTGGCTCAACTCTTTTTGACAACATATCATGAAAAATAGTTTTAGCTTCATCCACACAACCTCCTTTGCAAAGAGCTTGTAACAAATTATTATATGCAAGCAAATCCACTGGACATCCTTGTTCAAGCATTGCTTGAAACAGCTCATGGGCTTTCTCTGAATCACCAATATCACCCCATCCACTTATCAAAATGCTGTAAGTTTTAGCAGTTAACAAGAAACGATTCTTAGCTTGATCAAAAAATTGTTGAGCCTGCTTGACGTGCTTCGTTTTGCATAAAATGAACAAAAGCTTATCAAAATCGTTAATAGTTGGCTTAATTCCAAACTCATCCATTCTATTGAAAGACTGAATTGCACCATCGGGTAAATTAGCTTGGCTATATGCCCTGAAAATGAGCCAGAAAATTTCACTGTTGATTTCATAATGACAAGACCCTCTCATTTCTATGAGAAAATCCCAGAGTATGGCAAATTGTTTACAACTTCCCAAAATTTCCACCAAAATGTGGAAGCTCATAACACTGTGCTGAAAACCTGGAATTGATTTAGCCCAAAGAAAGAACCTGTGGGCTGAGAAGCCGAGATTATTGCACCTCTTCAACACCTGGTCAACCAAATTTGTAGATATTTGTGCTGAAAATGGATTGAGAGAAAGTTCTAGATCATGGTGAGGGTATCGGTGATCACTGAGTAGACGAGATATCTCATTCACAAGGTCAGGTAATAATGGCCCTGAGACTTGTGGGGTTGGGAAAGAGTGGAAGTGATGGTAGCTGGGCTTGTGTTGGACAAGAGTGCAAAAGAAAGAGGGTAAGATTTTATACTTGGAAAAGAGTGACTGAAAAGCCATTTTGCACAATGTGATAATAAGGGAGATTAATTCCAGCACCAGGAAGGATTCAACTTCGTTAAGGCACCTTCAATCGAACATTTTCCATTGCTCAAAATCTGGGCTTCTAAAGATGTGAAAGTCATGGATGTACACGTTATATGTGCTAGTGCCATAGCACACACAACTTGTTTTCTTTCCTGTTTAGACATCAAAGTAAAATACATTTTATTGTATATTAGCTATCACATAACAAATAAGTTTTTACCTATATTCAACATCTAAAACACAAATGCCAGACATGGCACTTAGCAGTATTTGTGAGGCTTTAATTATCAATAACTTGAAGAAAATAAATAAGATTCTAGTAGAAGTCGTACAACATTGAAAAAACAAGTATCAAGCCTCAATATTAGGGAGCTGTCAGATGGGTCAGCCACACGGCCCAGGACCATGTGAGCTAGGGGTAAGGGAAAAAAAACCCATAGGGCCAAGTAGCCCATGTGCCAGCCCATTATAAGAAACACAAATTCATTCACAAAACAACAAGCGAGAAAGAGAGAGGATCCAGTCTAAAATATTTTCTTAGTAGCATACATCAAACTGCTGAAAATTAACGTAAATCAAATTCTCATTAATTGAAATGGTTTTCAGCTTACAAAAAGCAAGCTAGTGGCTCTACTCTGTGCTTAACGAGTGCATTAAGAGGAAAAATAGGCTTCTTGCTGCACACCAATTATAACATTTATCCAGTTCAACAGCATTTGACTTTTGATATGAAAACTTACAGAGAGTAAATCTTGCTCAAAGGGCCATCTTGCAATTAATCAATGCTTATAGGAGCTCAAGTAGCTTCATTTTCACCTGTAAGCATACAAAGCAACCATTTAATCCAACATTGACATAATGATAAACTAATAGATCTGTACAAAGCTGAATCCCAATGACATGCTTTGTCCAGGTCTAACAGAGTACAAATTCAGTGCTATTTTTCCTGCTGGCTACCTATTTGCATATTTCAAATATATAGAATAAAGTGACTAGTCCTTAATGCCATATTTGTAATATCCAAACCAAATATCTCTACAGCCCTATCCTCAAAATTTAGATCCAACTATGATGTATATTTTTAACAGACAAATGTTAAAAATAAAACTCACAATGATTCAGTCTTCAATCCTCAAATGCTTTTGCTTTGGAAAAGAATGAGATTAGGTTAAAGCAAGAGGGTGGGAAAATGAATGGGGCGGGTCGTAATCGTCTGAATCGCAGACTATATCGTTCACAACACAGGCCGTTGTTGAATCGATCATAGCGAGAGGGTTCATGGATTCATTAAAGTCTGAGAGTGAGTGGCCACGCACGCCACCACGAGACGAGGAATTTTCTTACTTCATCCAGCAAATCTGATATATACCATTTTTTTTAATTTATTATGTAAAACTTATATTATTTTTTAACATAATTAACTTTTTAGTTTACTTGATTAGATTGCTAGATTAATAACACAAAAATTACATGTTAAAAATATAGATTGTTAATCTATATAAATTATACCTAAGAATATTGGATGAGAGTTAAGAAAACAATTTGTCCCACAAAAAATGCTACCCACTTCATTTATCAAGTGGAATTTATTAAATCCTGTTTCTTAATTATTTCTCTTTTACAACGCTTAAACCAGCTAAATGTGTATTTAATTTGTGTAATACTATTTTATTATTTATTATTTTAAAAAGAATATGTTTTGAAAAAATGGTCTTTGTATCTTTTTAAAAAAAACTATCCTTATTATTTTTTTTAATCTTTATATTTATTTTTTATTATAATTCCTATAGTATTTTAATTTTTTTTCCTTCAAATTTTTGACAGAGTCAAATAAATAACTTATGTATTATAAAGAAAAAATCAAACTAAATCTTTATAATTGTTTTGACCACAATTACGGTAATTACAACTAAAACTATCTATTGTTATTGTTATCATATTGTAGGTGACAATTATTATATTGGTTATATTGGTGGTAAGGGGTAAAAGATGTAATTGTGATAGTTGTTTGACGATTTCAATCTAAATTAAATCTTTAAAATATTTAATTTATATTTGATAAATTTTTTAGGAATTTTATGGATAAATAAAATTTTTGTTTAAATTTAAAATGTTTTAATATTGACTATATATATATATAAAGAATATGACTACAACGAAAACAATATCTTATGTTAGAACATGAAAAAAATTAATAATAATCATCAGATGATTAAAAATAATAAATTATTAAAATTAAAATATTTAATATTTTAAATTAAAATCTATTATATCATCTAATATATCATTAAGTCTCTAACAGAGACACAAATAATCTTTACATAATCGGTGACAATAAAGATGACGATGACATAGTCATGATCACAAAGAATATGACAATCATGCTTATAATGATAAGTTAATATTAATTGAGATATTTTAAGACTTTTATTTAGTGATCTCTTAAAGATTTAATGATTATATTTAATTTTAATTTTAAAATATTTTAATTTTAAGTGTATATTATTTTTAACCATGATATAACGTTGTTAATTATTCTCATATTTTCATGTAAAAAAATATTGTCATAAAAATCGTGCGCGCGCTCTCTCTCTCTATATATTTCTGCAAGAATTAAAACTCAAAGACAAGTTAACTGTATAAAGGATTGCATGGATTGATACACTGGTTAAGGACTAGATCAACACCTCAGAATATGCTAGCTTAGTTCTTATGCCGATCCCAAATTCAAGGAGGTATACCTTATCAGGATTAATTATGCTCGAAACTTTGGAAGATATGTGTTGACACCTTTTGTTGTATTATTTTTAACAGGACTAAGTGTCGTAAAAAAAAAAAGAAAAAAAATGATTTTTAGAAACAAAAATTCAGGTTTTTTTTTCTTCTTCTCTCGCTTTCCTTTTAATTTATATTTCAAACTTTTCTCTGCTTACATGTTCTCTTTCCCCTTTCTATCAAATAAAAAAAAATGTTCTCTTTCCCCCCTCCCAAACAAAGGGATAGGAAATGAGAAAAGCTCTTGTTTTTTTTCTATGATGCCAGAAGGAATTGATTGACAATGCAACTTTTCGGTGTTCTATTGATTTTAATGGTTGCTCATGATTTTAATTTTATAATGCTTAATAGTCTGGAATAGTTTGAAACTGATTAATGAAGGAAAAAAGTATTGAAAGATGGAAGAGTACCTGAACTGAATGAATAGGAAGTTGGTATAACTAATAGCTTGCTTTTGTTAGTTTCTACTCATATTTTTCATTGCAAGCTATATCATTTAGTGGTGAGATATGTGTTTCACCCCTCCTCCACTCATTTTGTTGTGTTGACTGTGTTATCCACGCAACAATATATTGGATGCAAATCGAGTAAAATTGAACAAAAAATGCATCGTTTGAGGGAGGAAAAAGGTCTAATGATATTGAAAATGTATATTTATTGAAAGAGGGAATGGCATTTGAACTAAATGCGTTAGGTAGTTGGTATAACTTTCTGTTGTTAGTTTCTACTCGTATTTATGACATCATTTGGTGGTATGTGCTTTTATCTCCACTCATTCTGCAGTGTTGATCGTGCTATCCACGTAACAATATATATTGAATGCAAATAGAGTGACATTGGAAACAAAACGTACCTTGATGGAATGGGGGAAAAAGGTTTGAATTGAAAGTGTATATTTATTATCATATCATGTTATTCAATTGTAAAAGGTGATCAATGTATAAAAGGGGAGACAAATTATTTTGTCAGTCTTAATAAAATTTAATTTTGCTGTACAAATGATATACACAAAAGTGAGGAAAATTTACAATAAAATAGTGCCCTTATTCAAAGTAGAAAAAGGAAACACACCCATTTAATTTGCATAAGAGAGGCAACTTGTGGCAGTTGGCCATCCAGGGAGGTAAATCATGTATCTTCTAAGATAAAATTTATAATATAAATCATGAAAGAATTATTTTTTTTCAGACAAATGTCTGTTATCATGAAATTAGGCTAAAAGGCCATCGAACATGTATTATTATTTGAATATAAACGTACACAATTACAAACTCTAAACGAGTTTTTTTTTTTTTTGTTGTTGTTGTTACAAACTCCAGCAAGTTTGAAAAGTGGTACACAATAATGAAATAATATATTAGGCATCTCAGATGGCCACACTGCGCAGAACAACAGTTTCAATGGTAAGTCCAGGTCCAAAACCGAACAACACACCCCATTCAAGTCCTTCACCTGTGGTTTTAAGTCCATTTTCAGCAGATTTCCTCCTCATCTCATCCAAGATGAAAAGAACACAAGCACTTGACATGTTCCCATATTCACTAAGCACATCTCTAGTGGCCTTCATCTTCTCAGGTTTGAGACCTAACTTTTGCTCAACTTGGTCAAGAATAGCAGGCCCACCGGGGTGTGCAATCCAAAAGATGGAGTTGTAATCAGAGATGTTCAATGGGTTGAAAGCCTCAAAAAGTGCCTTGTCAATGTTCTTTGAGACAATCCCGGGAACATCCTTGAGGAGGTGAAATGTGAGTCCAACCTCACGAAGGTGTCCATCAATAGCACCTTCACTGTCTGGAGCAATTGTTTGTGCAGTCCAAACAAGCTCATACAAAGGCTTCTCAACTTGTGGAATTGGGTCAGAACCAACAATGACAGCAGCAGCTCCATCTCCAAACAATGCTTGGCCCACAAGACTATCAAGGTGAGTGTCACTTGGTCCACGGAATGTGACTGCAGTGATCTCAGAACAGACAACAAGCACACGTGCACCCTTGTTGTTCTCAGCCAAATCCTTGGCCAAACGAAGAACCGTGCCACCTGCAAAGCAACCTTGTTGGTACATCATATACCTCTTCACATAGGGGCGAAGGCCCAATTGTTTGGTCAGTTGGTAATCAGCACCAGGCATGTCAACACCACTGGTGGTGCAGAAGATCAAGTGGGTAATCTTTGACTTTGGCTGGCCCCACTCCTTTATGGCCTTTACTGCAGCCTCTTTCCCTAGCTTTGGTACCTCTACCACCACCATGTCTTGCCTAGCATCCAAAGAAGGTGCCATGTAAGCACACATGTTTGGATTCTCTTTCAAGATCTCTTCGTTTAGGTACATATATCTCCTCTTGATCATAGACTTGTCACCTGAAATTAGTCATAAAGAAATATTAATGTCAATCTAGCTATATTGTAAAATTAACACAACATACACAATAATGAATAACTTTTTTTTTTTTGTTGAAAGTCGAGTATTTGAATTTTGAGGGAGAGTTAAAGACTAATAATCTCTAATTATAATGAATCACAAAATGACTACTATTGTTGTAATAATCTCTAATTTTTTAAATATCTAAACTAATTAGGTTGATTCAACAATATTGTAAGTAATTTATAATGGTACAAACATTGATGCCCTTTTAATATTTGCACCCAATTAAATTTTATTTTCTTTCAAGGGATTCACAGATATAATAGATGATATAACGTGACAAGAAAACAGAGATAAGATGTATCAAATGGTGTCAAATTAACTGATGTAAAAAAACAATTCTGTGGTAGTGAGTTAAATATGGAAATTAAAAAAGAAGATAAGAAGATGAGAGTAGTGGGACATACACATGCGCTGGAATTTCTCTTTGAGCTCGGTCATGTGCTCACTGTTGGTGATTCTGAAGTAGTAGTCAGGATAGGTGCTCTGATCAACACAGTTTGGTGGGTTTGCAGTTCCAATGGCAAGGATGGTTGCTGGGCCTTCTGCCCTTTGTGCCTGGCGGATCTCAGCTACGCTCACCATCTTTCCTTCAAATTAAGTGATGATATTCAGAAATCAATTAAAGTACTGGGAGCTATTTGATCGAACTCAATTACAAAATCAGAGAGGTTGAAATGAAGGTGTGCTTTGAACTTGTTTGAGGAGATGGCATTTTATATGTATGTGAGGGTTGAAGGGTAGGTGAGTATCATCACGTGCATGCACCAATGTACACCAACATATACATTTTTCCACCGTCTACTACGACTGTTTGTTAGTTTGTGACCTATGTATGAGTTTGGTGGCATATGCCCGCATGTTTTCCATGACCGCCTCTACCCCTATTTATTCTTCCTTTTTTTCATTTACCAGCCAATAATTGGGGATATTTTATTTTATGCATCTCCAGCTACCCCCATCAACTTCGGTATCCATATGCTATCAATGATATATTAACACTTTATATTTTAAATATCATTTCAATGCCTTTTATTTTCTCTCTCTTTATATCAAATCATAAATTATATTATACCTATTTTTTATTTTATTTTTTTGTTAAATAGCATAATGAATATTGACGTAATATTTTTCATGTTAGTATTCTCCTACCATAAAAAAATCAAACATGTGGTTGACTTCTGACCAAGATGACTGACTGACTCTGCTTCTTTTTATCCCGGATTCAACATGGCGATTGGAAGTGTAACTGAATTATATGTCCTATATGTTATATTGGATGGAATTGTTTTTTTTACTACTATTATTCATATTCGATGATGGAATATTTAGCCTCATTACTTTTATTTTTATCTTTATTTTTAAGAAAATAATACGTGCATATACTAACTATATTTTCACGCTATTCAATCACAAATAATTAAGTGTGATAAATTTATTGATTTTAAGACTTTACCTTAATGCTTATAATGCTTATAATTATAGTTATTGAACTTTTATTTTTTGATGGGGATACTTTTATCTCTGTCATTTTGGTCATCAATTATTATGCAACATAATTTTATGTATTCTAAAAAATATTTTTTCTTACTTTTATGAAAATCGTTGTCGTCCGCTCGTGTTAACATCTACTTTTCAATGACTTGTTATGTATTTAATTAATCTAAGATATTTTAATTTTGAATTTTATTATTTTGGGAAAAAAATAAAAAAAATTTAACTATAAAACTAATCCTAAATACAGGATAAAAAAAATACACACACTTTTTTTATGTTATACGTTTAATTTGAGTCAACCGTGGTAGCGTGGCAAGATATGCCACCACTAGTGTTGGTAGTTAGCCTGTTAAACAATATCAACGGCCACGATTACATGTAAATAAAATCTACAGCTAGAGTTGCGCCACGTCAGTTTTTGGAGTTCAAAACTCCTTTTTTTTTCTACTTCGATGGCCCGTGTGTCAAGTGAGACTGGGTTTTAAACCAATAAAAAAATGTCAGCACTGAATATTTTAAATTAGATTCCAAAGTGAGTAGTTGATTCTTGAACGGTGAAGGGATTGGAGCTACCTACCGATTTCATACACCAAAGAAGCATTTTTGTTTTTTAGTTTGCTTGGTACTCTCTATTCATTAATTATTTTTATAACATTCTTTCGAGTTACTGGAGTACATACAAGAAAACTTAGTAGTACAAGAATAAAATAATCATAATAATATTAAGCAAATGGTTGGTATACTTGCTCAGCTGGATAGTCATATACAAAGACAAAGGATTTAATCCCATTGTAATTTTATAATACGCTACTAATCCCTTCCCTGAATATGATAGTATTATTTGATAGAAAATCTGTTTCATTTCATGTTTCTCGTGTCTCTTTAACTCAGAAACAAATTCACTTCATATCAAGTTAATGAGTAGGAGCCACTTAATATGAACAAGAAACTAAGATCAAGTTATATGGTGGCGGATGTTATGGTTTGTTGCAGAGAAAACTTTAGGCATCAATCAGAGACCCTTTTTTATTTTAAATAGACACTTTTTAATTTTTTAAATTCTTTCATGAAATTGTTAAAAAAAATGTTTCTTTTTAAATGTTTAAAACCCTGTGCCAAACTAAGCTATAAAGAGAATGGGTTATAAATATAATAACGAACTGTGTGTTCGGATACACGTAAGTTGAACAAAGAAATTGCACTTTCCAATGTAAAAACGTAGAAGTGACAAGGCACTTGCTTTAGATTCAACAAACGTTTGAGGCCGCTAAACTTTAAAACAAACACATCTTAAGCTATAGATAAAATAACAAGTGGATCTGGACCAGTTATAATTTGGGGAAAGAGAAATTATTATCCTAACTAGTAACTAATTGTAAAAGTAATTGCTATATTCACTTTCTTTTTTTACTAGTATATTCTTCATTTAATTTTCTTTTCAAAAAATATTACTAAAAAATACACTTCCTTTCACTCTCTAGGAGTGTTTCTTTGAGGTCTTTTTTTTATCTCCACCACTATTGTCGAAGAAGACTATCCTTCTCTATGGATGTTGTTACCATCGATCACAAGGCCAATGACTTCAATTGTTTTTAGACTTCAAACATGAGGAATACTTATATTAATGTATAACTAGCATGATTTTTATAATTAAAACATTTTAATTGACAAACTATATAATTATATATATAATTTGAAAAGATTAAAATTAAGAAATTTTGGAAGATTTATTTATTCTTTGGGCGAAATGGGATATCCCTTGGTTGGGAGTCAAAGACTAAGATTCATTTGAGAGGGGGAGTTGATGGCATGAACGCATATAAAATGGATTGTCTCGAAGACTTTTAGAATTAAGAGTTAATTTTAATTTTTTTGGGAAAAAATATTTGATGTCACACTAAAAAAAATGTGAGTGTTAAGTTATATGTTTAATCATCACAACTTACCTCGATAAAATCATATTGAAGTATTTATCCAATAACCAACCTATTACAAAAGGAAAAAAAAAATTCATATTTCATTATAATTAAGCTTTTCTCAAATGTACAGTTATTTATAAACTAAACTTTCCTCTCAACATGCCACTAGAAATTATTTCTTACTCACATTAAATTAAATTTTCACTATAAATAAAATTTCACTACTCACTATAATGGCTTAGAAAAGCTAAAAAAAACAAAAAAATCATTCCAAAAGTCATATCAACTTGTTACATGAAAGTAAAATACAAAAATTGGATCCTAATTGATTCTTCAACCCCAATTAATTAAGCAGTCCACAAGAGCTCCAACCCACGCAAATTGTTGAAGACGTAGGCATGGATGATTGCGCGTGAGTGCCTCCTTAGCTCTACTAAGATCAAATGATGTGAAAACTACATTCCACACTTTCTTTGCTTGTCAGGCTAATATAGGATGATTTTCTCCATGACTTGCTTGACAATTTATGAAGGAGAAGCGTGGGAAATGCTACAAGCGCTGGAATTCACCACCTTCTAAGTGTGTGCTTGATAGAATATTAAAACATGTTAGTTCAGAAATGCTTAAGATTATTGCTACTTAATCCTACATTGCACTCTAGTTAGTTCTTCCCCTAGTCTCTACATTTTTTCATCATGTAATGCCTTGTGTTGATCACTTCATTATAAGTATGTTTCACTAAAAAAAAAAATAGATTAAAAGTATTGTCAAGATTTTTATTAGTTTACTTCTCTTAATAAATACTTTTTTACACAATCTCACATTATTTATACTAGATAATATAATTTACATAATATATATTTATTTTTTAATTCATTTTATTCATTTATTTTTTTTATAATGAAAATATATTTTTAAAATATAGATTCATAATTAAAGAAACGTAATTTAAATTATTTTTCATTATTAATATCTCGTATAACATATATACATTATATTTTTGAAAAATTATAGAATAATAAAAAGTACATTAAAATTCATAATAATATGAAAAAGATAGAATATAAATTTAATACATGTGTATGGCATGGAATGAAATACTTTATATTTTTATAAATATAATTTATAACATTTTTAAATAACCCTTTTAACCAAATATTCATTTGTCAGGGGGGTCACGGCGTTTAGGTGTACAGATGTTGCACAGTTTAAGGTTTTCTCTATTCATGGCATCCAAACATCGAAGTAACTCTCTCTCTCTCTCTGAGATTGGAAGCATTGCCATCAATTCAATTAATTATCTTAAACTTATTTTCATCCACTTCGATAACAGTTGCAGGGACCAACATTCAGAGCTCCGCAAAGAGGGCAAGAACCATGGCCACGTCCTCCACAGCCATTGAACCCGCTTTGAAGGAGGCTTTTTCCAGATATACTCAGTGTCTCAATGACCTCGTAATGCTTCTCATTCAATTTTCTCTATTCTTCAATTCAAATTTCCTAGCTTTTTGAATTTCATTGTGTACAAGTGAAGCGAACTGAAAGGGTTTGGGGATTTCAGTAAAAGTGTAGTATACTGAAGTTGAAAGGTTTATTTTGGAGAGTCTACCCTCAAATTTTATTTTACTGTCCGCATTGTTATACTTTATGAGACTAGTGTTTCACTATTCATCTGGGATTTTAGGAATTATTGTTTTGGAGCACAGTACACACTGCCCCTTTATAAAATAATCTTGCTTCACTTACTTTACAATAGCTTAACTTGAAGGTTTGAATATATTTACAGTATTGGGTAGCTAAGAATATCCTATAAAGTCAGTAACTTTACAGTATTGCTCTATACTATACAGCTCCAGTTTTGGCTGTTATTTTGATACTCTGTAAACTTATATTTATAGAATGACAAACGTGAAAGAGTGGTCAAAGCAAGTCGTGATGTAACAATGAATAGTAAGAAAGTCATATTTCAAGTGCACAGGTTATCTCTTTCTCCACTGTCCCCCCTCCCTCTCTCTCTCTCTCTCTCTCTCTCTCTCTCTCTCTCTATATATATATATATATATATATATATATATATATATATATATATATATATATATATATTGCACATGAGGGTGTTACTTGTATCAGCTGAATTACTTAAAAGTTACAAGATATCTTTTTCATGCTCTTTTCTGTGATTAATTTGTCCTCTGTGCTATATTTGTTCTTTAATTTGCCATCTGAATCAACTTAGTTTGTATCTTGAAATTGTTGTAATGTGACGAGCTAGTTTTTAATTGCATTACTCTGGCATTCATTCTTTATACCTCAATCCCCCTTCTATTTTTTTTAAATGCAAATAGAACAAGTAAATATGAGTTAATAAGACCTTTTTATCTTGATGAAATATTTTTCTATAGTTATAGATAAAATAAAAGAAATAGGAGTCCGAATTCTACTCTGATTGTTAATGATTTATAGTTACATACTTACATGTGATCTTCATTTTCATTATCTTACTGGCATTACCATATTTGAATTTCTTAATAAGGATGAGTAAATACAATAAAGTGGAAGTACTTGAGAAAGCTGAAAAGGATTTAGCAGCTGTGACAGATCAGTACATGTCACGACTAGTCAAAGAATTGCAGGGAACTGATTTTTGGAAGCTAAGACGAGCATACTCACCTGGGGTATACTTCACACACATTACTTCCTTGTTAAGATCAATTACTTTTCTCTGAAAGTCTTGTGTGTTTGCATTTTGCAGATACAGGAGTATGTTGAAGCTGCTACATTCTATGGTTTCTGTAAAAGTGGAACTCTTTTGAAGCTTGATGAGATAAACAAAACATTGCTACCACTTAGTGATCCATCTCTTGATCCTCTGCAGATAAATATCCTTGACTATATATTAGGGGTGAATTTTTTTTTATTGTTATCCATGTTGTGATTTATATTTTACGTTGTTCACAGTAGATAATATACACCAATGAAGATCCAATTTAACAGATTCTTTGAAGTGCTTGATTTGTTGTAATGATTTCTGCAGTTCCATTTGCCATTTTTTAAATAATGTTCATGTGCAGATTAAGCATGCATAGAACTTAACTTTTTGATTGGGAGAAAACTATTACCCCTTTAAATTTTGCTTATCCTTTTTGTAGATAGATACATCTATTTCGTTCCAAGTTTATCCTTAAACCTTGCTTATGTCAATAGAAATCATAGTCCCTTGTTTTTTTTAAATCATCTTTTCCTTTATTTTTTGAGTTTTCTAAAATGAAGAAATGGAAAAAATAAAAAGGAAAAAAATGTGCACATATAAATAACTCTCTTCTGCTATCAAGTGGTGCATCATCTACATAAAGTAATTCTGGTTATGCACCTTCACAATGACTTCATTCTTCATCTTTTTTGTGCTCCATCTAAACAAACAATTGAGATTATTGCTGTTGATAATTCAACCCTAACTTAATAGGAGCCAATACAATATTATGTAGTTTAAGGATCAATTGGGGCAAAATAGAGGTTCAAGTTATCTATTTGTGAAAGAGGTAAAATTTAAGGGGTTAAATGATCTTTTTCCATGACTTTTTCTTCCTCTTCCTCTGAAAGATGCTCAATATTCTGTTACAGGTTGCAGATTTGACTGGAGAGTTGATGCGTTTAGCAATAGGTAGGATATCAGATGGTGAACTTGAGTTTGCTGAGAAGATATGCAGATTTGCACGTGATGTATACAGGGAGCTTACACTTGTAGTGCCACATATGGATGACAGTTCTGATATGAAAACAAAGATGGATGTAATGCTCCAAAGTGTCATGAAAATAGAGAATGGTAATGCATTGGTTTTCAAAACACTGTTTGCTAGACTGAAAGTTCTATCTGTTATGTTTGATGCCTTAATACCTTATTACTGCAAGCACAAGTAGAATAATCTACTGACTGATTGGAATTTTTTTCATATCATCTTTAATTTAATGAAATTGGTTTTCCATCCACTCAAGAGATTCTTTTCTTAAGTTCATGATTTTGGATATTGCATATTTGATCTGCATTCTTTTCTTAGGTCTAAAGTCATTCTCACTCTTAAATGATGATGCTGCAGCTAATAGCTATTAGTGTTTGTATGATAACACCAAATCTTAAAAAACTATGGTACGTGGTGAGTTCATGACTGGCCAGGTGGTTCATGAATGATTGTTATGGTAATTCGGTAATTCCTACCTACATATACTGCTCAGATGATGTGTAGTGACACAATATATTTATCTAAACAGCAAACCGTTGCTACAGGCCACATCAATATAAAATGTTGATTATAAAGTGTTTTCATTAGTATTGAAAACCCGATATCAGCTATCTTTTTATCCCCTTCCCACCCAAATGAAGTGTTAGCGAAGTATTTTTCTTTAAGATATTCTATGTACAAGTTTTGCTTGAAACTCGTTAACATATGTTCTTTATGTAGCTTGCTTTGGTGTTCATGTGAGAGGGTCAGAGTATATTCCACTTCTTGGATCCAACGATCCAAGTTCTTTCTTAGTGGGAGTTCCAGATATTGAACTATGAGGTATTGTATTCATTCCTGAGTCCTAGTTTAGTCTGGGTTTTTTTTTTTTTGCAATGTGTTCCTTTCTATTGAAAGAAGGTTTCCTTATCTTACACCAGTTATCCATTGGACGCTTTGTGAGATCCATGTAAATGAGAGAATAGTCTGCTAGAAGGTTTTGGAGGTTGATATCACTGCATGGACCAATCTTGACTATATTTTGCGTTTGCACATGATCATCGAAGAGGAAAATTAAGACGATTCTTAACAAAGATGAGAATGTACGCTTCTCATTTTATTTGAAAAGGTTGATAATTTTCACATGATGTTATTGAACATTTACTAAATCTTCTGAGATTACAGACATTGACATGATGCTTGAATTATGCTATCAGATGAACATTTCAGTTTTCTCTTCGGTCTATTATCATATCTGGTGGGGATCTAAATTGTATGGTATTCAGTAAAATTAAATCTTTAAATTGATTAAAAATAGTTATTCTTAAAACATTATAATAAAAATTTAACACATCATCATCATTATTATTTAAAAGGGAAAACATGATAGGTTTAAAAGGTTTTTTTAATGGCATAAATTTTGTGTTAAAAAAAAAATACTTCAAACCTTTTTTCCCCCTTTAAACAAGTTTTTAAATATCTCTTAACTTAAATGTAACTTCTTGACAAATACTGGCCTGTTTTCAATTTTAATTGCCAAATGAACTTGGGCAATTTTAGATAAGGGATTTTTAAGTTTCAATCAATTTAAGTGTATGAAAATTTAACTATTTAAATTATTTTTTATTTTATAAAATACTTTGTTTGAATCAAGCTTTGGTGTTTCCATTTTTTTTAGAAAGTAATTTAATTTCCATAACATGAAAATTACATATTATCGGTTTGAAAATTCTTCATTTTTAGTGTTTGAAATTCTTTCACTTTACTTAGAAAAAAGTCTCCTATAAAATTTCCATAATTTTAAATATCAGTCGGTTTTGATATCCAAACAAGTCATTTATATTGCATGACATTTTTTTTTTTGCTGAAGTGTGTATGGTATTTTAATTCCACTTAAATATTAAATACCTCTTTCAAAATTTCTCATCCATACATGATAGTTTGCTTGTTAAAGGCGATATCAAACTCAACCATTTTTTCAAGATGTTCACAATGCCACATGAGAAAAAAATAGAGTAAAGTAACGAGTAGGGTTGAATTTACATGAACTAGTAAATTTAGAAATCAAAATTAATCAAATTTACCAACGTTTTAGAAAAGAAGGAACTAGTTAAATTAGAGTGAACATATATTTTAAGTTGTATGGACTCAAATCCATACACTAAGTGCATTTTGGAGCTTTGGAGATGTAGATTAAAGTGAGGTGTTTCTTCTATGAGGAATTGTTCCCTCCCTTCATGGTGAACTATAGTCAGGTCTAGCACCCCCTTCATGCAAGATATTGAAACTGAGATCTATTGAGCTTAGGAAGATAAAAGACAAATACAACTCAAAAAACAACTTAAGCAACTGACTGATCAACGATGTTTCTTTGTGTATCGACTCACGAGTCACATGAGCCCAATATGTGCTTCACTTGAATTTTGTGCCTATCTATTTTTAAGCAAGTATTTACATAATCATACTCTACCCAATATGTACGAGTTATATATGAAGTTTCGATATTCGTTTTTCATCCGTTGGCTAAAATGGTAATGCTTTTATGCTTTAGAAACATGTATTTTATCGGTAAAAAAACTCAAGTTTGACTCTTCTAGAGTAAATCCCCACTCTAATAGGAAAACAATAAACCTGAAACATTGATGAGAAATCCCCACTTTAAAGGGAAAACAATAAGCATCAAACAATAAATCCCCATTTTCTTATCAAAAGGTAACTTTTGTAAAAGCTAATATAAGCGTACAACAATCCACATGGGAAAAAAAAAAGAAGCCAAAATAAATCATTTTCAAGGGGCACTATGCATTTACAAGATTAGTACCATCACGAATAACAGATGTCACATTAGAGCAATGCTGTGATTTCTGTATTTTCCTCTTCCTATATCTACATTTGGCAGTCTATTCCTGGCTTAAACCAGAAATAAACAGCCGACCTTATGCTTTTCCATCTTGAATATCCTCACGATAACCATGACCAGATTCAGATGATGAGGAAACGACACTCTTGCCTCTGCTATCTGATGACGGTGTGCCCTCATCTACATTTCTATCAGCCTTTATCCTCTGCAGCATCTCGAGCTGATTTTGCAGAATCTGTAGGTTCTTCAAAATCATGAAAACTCAATCTTTGCCAAACCATTTTAATCAGTGAATGAGACCACGCAACGAAAACATTGATGCAGTGCAATCCTACTTGTATGCATTCATTTGTTATGTCTCAGTACTTATAAAAGCCTAATTAATTGTGATGGTTATTTATAATAATATCAGTTAATGTCCCTTTTCGGGGTGCCAGAATTTAGCATGCATACAGGAGAAGGGTTCATTTGGTGGTCATCATAATCACCAAATTTGATCTTTTATATTCAGGTAAAACCAAGGTGACACATCACTTACTGTGTGGGTAAAAGAAAAAAGAGCACACATTACCTGAATCTGGCATTGAAGAAGTTTTCTATAAGCTTCAAGCTGAGAGCTTGGGATATTTGGATCATTTTCAAACCCCTCTCCATAGTTCACAGGGGATGCATGTGCTTGGGAAGGTAGAAAATGGAAGTTTTGCATTGGAGGAAAGGATAGATTTGGTGGTCTACCAGCGATAAGAAACTGCTTTTGTGCTTCTTCACTGGAAGTTTGCTCTCCATTACGGTCCGTATTAGAAGATTCAGCCATAGATATTTGAACTGGGGGATGAAGAGTGTATCCAGGAGAGCTGTGAGTTTGAGAACAAGCCTTGTCAATTAAACACTTTATAGACTAATTCAGTATTATCATTTTTTTAACAAAGCTTGAATATGAGAGTAAGATCACAAAATTGGTACTTTGCCCAAATCAGTCATCTTAGCAAATGGTGAACTAAGAGGAAGAATAATGAGTAAAAAAGTAATATGACAAATTTCATAGAAAATGGCGTGATTATTAAACAAATCAGATCTGGAAATACAATTTCATGATACCATTGATGCAATATATTCAATCAGATTTAGTCAACAATTGTGCAGATCATACTTCTATATCAAAGCAGAAACTCATAATTTTAAGAGTATATTTTCTGAAATCAGATCAATATTGAATTGGAATAAACCCAAATGCAGCCATTAAGGGAATGTTTGATGATCATTCTTGAAAACAGTTTTCTGTTTTCAAAACCGTGGTTGTCTATTTTTAATCCGATTATTTGGAAAACCTGTTCTCCATAATATGTTTTTAGAGTAGAAAATTGATAACACATCTTCGTTATTATGGAACCAAGTGGTGCATGTCCCAGTCTCTCATTCAAGGAATAGCTTACAACCACCAGTTTTTCTTTTCCACTAGTGGGGTGAACTACATGGATAAAAAATGGCACCATTATGTTATGTTAAACTAATAATTCAGAGCAGTCATTTGGTCAATGCAAGGAATGGCTTAATCTAAAAGATTTCAGGCTCTAAAAGACATCATTCCTTCTAAGTGGAATTAATTTACCTTCCAAGTTAATATACAATTTAGTCCCTAAAAGTGACAACTTGTATTGCTTTGATCCCAGAAAGTGTTTGTCTATACTAGGAGGAATAAACAGTAACAATAAGTCATTAATGTGTTATAAGTTACAATTGTTTATACTGGGAGTTTATAAAGTCAGCTACAATTTTTTTTTTTTTAGAGTTAATATGTGACTAGTGACTAATGAGTCAGTTACAACTACAAGAGGTTCCTTTTGGAGTTAAAAAGGAGAAAATTGTAAAGGAAAGCATCTTGGGAAAAATGTCATACCATACAAGAGAATTCATAGAGGGATACACATAAGACTTCTCATATATTGAAGCAGCAGCAGCAGCTGCTTGGAGTCTAGCTTGATGTCGACTCAAACTATCAGTAGCCTCAGTCTGAGCTGTGCTTCCACTGCCTGTCCCAGTTGTTCCTGTTCCAGGTGAAAATAAAACAATATTAAATAATACACCGAACAAACATATATACAGAGTCATTTAAAACTACAAGTGTCAATATGCTTATTTAATCTAACAGAAATTACATTCAAAATATTTTAAACAGTCTAATTGTATTGGACTCAGGCAAGCAACATAATCACCCAAAATTAAAAGAAAACAATGTCTTAAAAGTTAACTAATATGTGCAAAAATGTATAAAATAGGATCTTTAAGAGCTTCATAATGAATGAGAAAATCTTCACGTGAATAAAAAAGAAATTACACATTACAAAATAAATAGAAAAATGAAAATGAATTAAAAAAATGTGGTGGAAGGTGCAGATAGCAAAGTGTTTGTCAGAGTCATGCTTCCAACTCTATTTTTCCGTCTTTGTTTCCAAAGACACTGTTTCTGGAAATAATATCAGTTCATTTCTGACATCATGTACATTAATAAGACGTTCCATGAACACACTATTTAACTCTAGTGAGTGATTATCATATGATTACCCCGTTGATGGACATCTGACTGTGATCCTTGCTGCCCTGCAGCCGCAGTTGTCCCATTTTCAGGTGGTACAACCAAGGCTCTGCAGGTGGGGCAAGTGTGCTGCCGCTCCAGCCATGATCGGAGACAATGAACATGAAAAAGATGTCCACATATAAGTTTCTTGGCTGTCGTCATCTCTTCACGACAAATAATGCAGGTTGCATCACTTCTGCATAATCATTTAAATACATATATGTTTAAAATGGATATATAATAAATTAAACAGATACTACACCAGGTTTAGAACTCACGCATTAAGCTCTTCAGGGGTTGCATCTGGAAACCGATCGTTCATATTTGAAGTGATTTTACGATAACGTATGTAATCTGCAACACGGACTTTGAAGTTCCTAAATGTCTCATAAAGCTCCCGTATAAGGTGCAAGGGAATACCATAGTTTCTGAAAGGTCAACTAAAGTTAGTATAGGTGAAAAATATAACCTGTGAAAGTTAAACGTATAATCTAACCAAAATAGCATGACAATGAAAAATAAATAAACCAAATGTGTACATGTTAATGAAACAGATACTAAAAATATCATTGTCAATTATGATTGAATCTGTTTCTCAGTGCAGTCAAACGGCTAAATGTAAAAGTGTCTATGAGAGACATATTAATGACTCATGTAGTGCATACATATGAAGGCTACCATAAAATGCATAAAAGAAGAGTTGACTAATCACTTACACAAAAATTACAAGAAAGAAGCACATATACATAGACAAGTGAAGCAAGTCCCTAATGAGTTCCAGGTAAAATGTGAAGACCGGTTTCTTTTCCCATTGTCCCTCCATAAGCATGTCACTGACATAGAAAAGATATTTTACAAAAATTGACACCGTTGTAGTTGCCAGTATCATGTACCTGAGATTGAAACAGATAATTTGTCAAATGAAATATTCAATTATATATCATTTCAAAAGAATGATATATATGGCTGCTCACCAGTCACCAATCCTTTAGTTATCATTGTCCAACAATAAATTTTGAGAGTTTAACCAAGATGTGAAATTTCATATATCAACATGGCCTAATTGGATATTTGGATTTATGCATGACTAAATCAAAATATCAAATAAAAGTCAAACAAGGAAAAAACTAAACAGCATTCTCAATCTCATACAACCAGAAATTCAGCTGCATTACTATTCATACCTTTTAAAATACAATATTTACGAGTCATAAATCATTTGGGAGGAGAAAAAGGAAGAAGAAGGCTTACTCGAAACAAAAGAATAGTGAAACCGAAGCCTGCCACGTTTCTATCAAATGCTTCATAGAACTGTACAAGAAAAGGCTATCAAGAAGAAGAAGGAAGCCCATAAAAGATACAATTCGAACATGGGACAACATGGGCACCGAGGGAGTGGTCTCAATGTACTCGACTCTCTTCTGAGCCAACCAATGCAAAGCCTTAATCAACAACAATGCTGTGACCATTGCAAGGAATGTGACTGAGAAGTCCTGCCTAAAAATGGTTATTGCAAAGAGGATTTCCATGACCTCCCTCCACGATTGCTCGTTAAGCCTCTCAACCTCCGCCTCTCGGAGGGAACCCAAGAACAACTTCTTGGTTAATTGCCATAGAATACACATAAAGACCAAACCCATGTTGAGAAGAAGCACCAAACTGATCTTGGAAGTTGACAGATACACCATTGCCGGATAAAACTGGCCCCTACTGTTAAATGCATGATATATAATAGCCAGAGTTGCAATGATACTAAGACCCGCATATGTCTTCAGCTTCATGATTTTTTTCTCTGCATGCATAAAGCCAATGTAATAATCATTGAATCAACATCTGAAAACCTAATTTTATCAATTACACCGGCAATTAATCTGCCCTAATATATATATGCACTTGAAACGATGTCCCATAAAGAAGAATCAAACAGACAAAATAAACATGAAAGGTACGAACGATTTGCAAAGTGCATATTCACAATGAAACCCCCAATACAAGATAAGCCCTAACAACTAGGAATCGGATCAACGCGGAGCAAAAGAAAATTGAGAAAAATAATAAAACAGGAAAAAGAAATTGATAGGAATAAGGTACCGGTTGGGATTGAAGGGTCTGAGTTCGTAGAAATGGAACAGAAAAACAATCTCCCCTAAATGCTTTCGCTCTCACCGTGGATTTCCAAGTTTTTATATATTCAAATTCATGAATGAATAACATTGAAACAAAATGATGTAATACTATCCAATCACATTTCGCCACGTACACTTCCTTTTGTTGACAAGCCAATTATAACACAGTGAAGTACCAATACTCTCAGACTCAGTGGGGGAAAAAACATAAAAGAAAGAAAAGAAATGCTAGGAACATTTTAAATAATGAATTTGTATTATTAGAAGAGAATGCGAAATTCATTACAAAAAATTAATTTCTGAAAATTTCACCAATGACAAATAGTCTTAGGAAAAAAATATTAAAAAGTGTTACTAGCGATAAAAAAAGCCAATGTTATTTTAATCATCACTCGTTCACGTGTATTGTAAAAAATAAATTGTCTAGTTTTTAACCATATTTAGTCTATATATTTTATATTATATTATTAATTAATAAAAAATATATGAAGTAAATTTTAAAACCATAATTATTAATGTGAATGATAAATGTCGACCATATAAACAAATTAGAAAAAAATAATTTTTAACTCAATTTAAATGTATTTTTGATTCCTATAATTTATTTTGTTCATTAGTCATTTTATGTCTTTTTAATTTTTTATTTTTATAAGTTTTTTTTTCCATTTATAATCCTTATTGAATATATGTTTTTCCAATTTTGATACTTATAAGTGTGAATTTATATGAACTAAAAACGATAAATAATAATTTTAAAGGAACTAAAATTAAAAAAAACTCATAAATTTATAGGAACTAAATATAAACATAAGAAATAAAATTGAAAAAACATAGACTAAATATGAAAAAAAACTTATTAGACTAAAACTAGGAAAAATATAAATAGAGACTAAAATCCTATTTAAGTCTTTAAATTAAATTATTTTTTTAAAAAAAATCCGTATAAATTATTTGATAATTTTTAATTAGGTCTTGAATATTTTTTGTAAGTGGATCCTGAACTTATACTTGTTTTTCAATGAATTATTTGTCATTTTTAAATAGGTGCTGATTTTTTTATTGGGTCTTTGAAATATCCAATTGAAAAAAATCACGAATCTAATCGAAAATTATCAAATAATAATTTTAAAAATAATTTAATCATTTTTTTTTACTTCTTGTTTTTTTTTTTTTCTAACTTGTGTTCATTTTCTTTCGTGGTTTATTTTCAATTATATTGGGTGTCACCAAACGCTGCCTTAGCAATACCCGAAAAGAGAAGAGGGTGTGGGAAAGGAGGAGGAAGAAGAGCGAGATGGCGTCAGTGGTGAAGAACGTACTCAAATCGGTCAGAGAAAAGGGTTTCGGCGCTTTCCTCAGGGAGCTCAAGGATGAAGGCTACCTGTTTGTCCCTTTTCTTTCCTTCGCTTCTAAATTTCCCCTAACAATTCATTCAATATTTTTCGAATCTTTTTTTTTTTCGCTTCGAATTGTTATTATTTAGTTCAATCTTCCTGTTATTGTACCTCTTTTTTTTTTTCATTTCTTATAATTTTCCACTGCTTTTCGATTTCGCTTTCTCCGAAAAATGCAATTTATGAAACTCAGAGTTGATTTAATAGCTCTTTGTTCATAAAATGTTGGGATTGTCAAAGGATTTTTGCTGTGCATTATCCGGAGAAATGTACGTGGAGATTATTGAGGGTTCCTTGATTCCATGAACAAAGTAGATTTATCTATTGATACTCGAGGGTTGGGCATTTTGTGCTGTGCTGTGCTGATATCTTTTACATTATTGTTTGAATTTTCAGGAGATGCCTTCCGGATGGAAATCTCTTGTAAGTCAATTGCTTTGCTTGATCTTTTCATTTTTTTCTTTCTCAATTTATATATATATCCTTCTTTGAAAGCCAAATTATTAATTTCGATGCTTGAATATCTCTTCACTGTGTTTTTGCTCATGGTCTTTCCTTATTGCTGTTTTTAAATGTTTGATGAAAAGATAGGATGTGGAGAGGCATAGTAGAATAATATATGCAATTGAAGGAGCCTTTCTTGTTATTATTCAGGGAGGAATATGAGAAGGACAAAAATAAACATATATAACATTAGCTTTGTCACTTCAAATGGCCCTCTTAGAGATAAAAGGGAAATAGCTTTCTCTAGGGTGATTTGAGTGGAAGTATATGGTTCATTGCAATTAGATTTAGATTATTTCTTTTTCTTGTAACTGGTCTCAAGCTGTCAGAACAGAGATTGAGTTTATGTAAAGTTAATGAAGGGCTCAGTTTTTATATAATTTTGTATCGTTATTGGTATTTTATTGAAAGATCTTAACTCCTGTGATATACTAGTATTTTTCCTCTTCCAATCTAATTCTTTTCTGAATTTATGTAGGCAAACCAAGATCCACAATATTGGGGCAACACTTGTTGGTGTTGATAAATTTGGTAACAAGTATTATGAGAAGCTTGGAGACACACAGTTTGGTAGGTGCCCTGCTCTTTGTGTCTTAATCTGTATGTGTGTGGTTTAGTCAATTAGTCTAATAAATTACACATGGCTAGACTAGCTAAGGACTAATGAAGGTGTTTACCATGCATTTGGACAACAGCCATTAACATCAAGCATTCCAATTATTGCACATGGATATCTCAATTCTCACTATGACATATTTAACAAGAAAAGGATATGGTGAGGTGTTATGGCTTTTCAGATGCTGCCTCAAAACAGTTGCTATACAGAGTAGAAGAGAAGCTATAAATGATTATGTGTCTATCTTGGGCTTACTACAAGCCTAGCAAGTAAACAATCAAAATACCATACAAGCAATTGAGACAAGAAGGATAAATATTAACAACAGCTCTCTATCTGTGCAATTAGGTTGAGAGTAATGATCATAGAAGCCAAAATATTAATAAAAGAAACATAACAAATAGAACTACAGTCAAATTGTGAGGATTGTGCGTGCGCACACAGTGAGGGGGAAGGATAGTCTTTGAAAACAGAAATATATTGAAGCTTTTTATTGTAAGCTGCCTGTGGGGTCTGATTAGCGGTGGAGAATGGATTATTGGGAATCAGTAATATATTTTAAAATTCCCAAGATCTTTTCCTCTCTTCTGTGGTAAAGTACATAGTGCTAGTTAGTGATCCTTTTCTTCTGTCAACAAAATACACTTTTTTTAAGAAAAATTCTCAGCTTTCTGCAATTTCATTTTCCTTTCAGTCATCAACATTGTGCTGGTTTTTCTTCACTCTTGCTTTTGATATCTTTCTGCTATTTTTCCATCCAACAAATGATGTTTTCGAATTTGGGTGAAGTGAATAGATGATTCAAGGGCTATGTCCGTAGTGTTGCTCAGTAAAAGTTAGCAATGTCTTAGCAGCAAAACCTAACAAAGAAATAGCAACTGATGAATCTCTCCTCTGTCAATGAAGGACATTGTTTCAGATGAATTGTAATTTGTCAAATGGATATTCAAACAGATCATTTTACCATTGAAATGAATTAAATTGATGTAATTATATTCCCTACATTTTAAATTCTATAATGCTTTATCCAAACACGAGGGTAAAACCCCCATATTTGACATAATATCAAATTTATAAATGCCATTGTTTTCTTAATATTTGGCAGGAAGGCACAGGTGGGTTGAATATGCAGAGAAGACTAGATATAATGCCTCTCAGGTTCCAGCTGAATGGCATGGTTGGCTCCACTTCATCACTGATCACACAGGAGATGAGGTAATTCTTTTCTTTCCTATTTACTTCCTTGGTAATGCTTTATGGTAAGAAAATCTGAAGTCCCAGATAATAATATTGCAATGAAATGGTTGCAGCTTCTTTTACTGAAACCGAAAAGGTATGGTATTGAACACAAAGAAAATTTGTCTGGAGAAGGTGAACAGTATATCTATCATTCCAAAGGACATGCACTTAATCCAGGGCAGAGAAACTGGACCAGGTACCAACCATGGGAGTCCAAGCCTGAACCATGAATATGGGGCAGCTGAGTTGCAGATGTTCTGGATGTTTGTTTTTAATCCTGAAAAATTGTTTTGCCTTCATTTAAGAGGTGGAAAGCAGCTTTTTTCTTTTTAACAATAAAACGAATTAGTGGTGAAAACAAACAAATTCGCTTTGAACTTTTGAATCTCTTAAAATATACTGTCGTCACTTTATGTATGTGATCGTGTTAAAAGGACTTGCTCTTATTTACAATAATCTTTTACCTAATGTATTATTTGTACAAGTATTTATTTATTTTAATTAAACCGACTAGGACTCAAACAGGATTGTTTCCGGTGGAGGTTACCTGATCTAGACAAAAAATAAACTGACTGATCCAGAGTTTTTTTTTCCTGAATGGGACTGTTCCAGAGTAATTTATGCACACATCTTACTTTATGTTGCTAAGTATAATCAACAAATTTATTTCTTTATAATTATACTCCCCCCCCCCCATATTTTATGTAATACTCATTATTTTTCCTTGTAAATAATAAAATAAAGTATAATTCTCAAAATAAGACAAATATACGTATATTACATTCTAATCTTGGGATTCATGTGATTACTTAATTTCGGTACGGCTGGGTTGGCCTTGGCTCTTTTGTCTTGAGATTAAGGGTTGGCCTTGGCTCTTTTGCCTTGAGATTAAGGGTTGGCCTTGGTTCTAAATCACCTTTTTTTGAAAAATACAAGGGCATTTATTCAAACTGCTCACATGATTTGTTATATTTAAAATTTTATAATTTTCACACTTTCTTATAATGATATTATCTTTATTACTTAAAGCAATTCAACTTCTCATTGTGTAAAAAAATCCAGTTAATCAATTCTAAAAAATATTTTAAATGGACTGTACAATCTATCTCATTTTTTATATTTTATTATTTATCTTAATCTTAGTTAATATATATTTTATATCAATTGTTTAAATAAAAAATATATAATAATTTTAATTACATAAAAAATCACTTCAAAATTCAAAATAAAAGAAAAAACATTAAATTTTTAAAAATAAAAATGTACTATTTTTAATTAAAATTTTGTAATACATGAAAAGTACTATATGCTAATAATTTAGTTAAATAAAAGTAATTTAAAATTATTGTCATCTCACACCAAATTGAATGCTGTACGAGTGTATGCTAATCTATATCTGTCGTCTCACACTTCAAGGAATGCTGTATTAGTTGTTTTTGACTTTTTGTAACTAAATATTCTACTAATAATAGGTTTACAATAGTATTCACCAGCAATAAAATCAGCTTAAAGAATGTGCAATTGATTCATTATGATTTTGCATTAAAAAAGATACATCTTGAATTGAAATACAATTTCAGAGAATGTCTCGAATCTTTCCACATTTCGTAATTATCTCCCATACATACCCGAATGTTGAAGTGTTCTACAATACTCCAATATCGTTGGGGAGCTTTTTACCAGTTCCCATATCTTGGCTGAATTCTTTAACCATTCACGCTCTGACACTGGTCTTGTGAAAGATGGTGACTTCATTGATAAAATCTGACAAACAGGAAAACATATAACGTGTCTTCAATTTTGTAGCTTATTAAAACTAACTGGTCTACAAGAATTTCACCAAAAAAAAAAAAATGGTCAACAAGAAAGGAAGCAATATAACAGTGGCAACTAGCAAAGTAGAAAAACTTAACAAATCCTGCACAGTAGTGTTTGTGAGGCATTTGTTTGTGTAGAAAGAACCTGATCACGCAATTTCCATAGTGCAGAAACGTAACTTTCATGCTGAGCTCTTGGATTTTCGTCTTTTTTCTTGAGAGGGATCGCATAAAATTTTATCATGTTAGAATCCATTTGACTGCCATGAACCGGAGAAGATGAAACATGCTCTTCAGGTTTGTTTTCGGTGTGTTCTCTCACAAAATAGGATGGTCTGAAATACTGCATGAGTGCCTTCCTCAACTGCACAGAATTACTAGGAGTAAAGTCTTGATCTTGCAACCTACACAAGTCAAAAGAAAATACCGATGAGTGCTTCACTATGCAGCAACCTTATTCCAATTAAGGAAAGGAAGTGGATACAAGATAGAACTGTGGCAAATGATAATATGATACAAATTTTTTAAATGGATAATCCGGGCTTCATATGCCTTTAGCCCTTTACTTTTAAGCCTCTTTTACAATTCATTTTACTTTTGCCTTTAGCCCTTCATCTTTGGTTCTTGATTTTCTTATATATTTTCAAACAGTCAGTGACACGTGGTAGGTGACACTGTGACAGAGACCTTAATTTTAGAGGATATCTGAAGGAAAATTTATAGAAGAAAAAAAGTCCAGCCAAGATGGAATGTTGCTAGTAGCAAGCAGCTAATCAAGCCAAACAAGTTAACCATTCGTCAGTTCTCATTCACTAGTTACCTCCAGGTCTTGGCTGGGCTTGTCTTTTCAAGAATCCTACTTTGCTTAATTAATTAAATACAAAAGCCAAACAGTTCAGAATGATGTTGAGGCAGAATGATGTTTCTTACTTGGTGTGTACAAACACGGGAGTAGCCATGTATTCTTCATGTTCAGGAAGCTTATCTTTCTCAAGCCCAGAACTAGAGCTCTGTGATAGAGAAGTCGTCAAGGATGGGTCTGAGATACCATGCTTCAACAAGTCAACCTACATGATACAAGTACAGCATGATCAGTCCTTTTCAGTTTTCAATATATTAATAGTCTTTAAAACATAAAATTATAAAAGAATTAAGAATCTGCACATGATGTACAAGGATTTTAAATTAAACAAGGAAGCCCAAAATACTGCAAAATTGCTATCGAATTGCAACTATTCATCAAAATGGTCATTGTAAACATAATGAATGTATCTCAGACCACATGATTTTATATAGTGTAGCCACATAATGTTCCATCAAAGCCATTGATCTAATAACAACTCATCGCTTATAGCAAAAAGCTGAGCTAAGAAAAGACAAAAAGATACCCACTGGATGAATTCAGATAAGTAATAACAGATGGAACCAGGGGCACAACTGTTTTTCAAATGCTACACAATTTGCATCACAGGAAATGGTCTCATCAAGCTATTGAACAGGACTTGAAGCATCTTCAAATATAACACACATACCGTCAACATCAAATGCCACATACTATCATCATGGATTCCCTCTGACACCACCAGCACAATATGGCAAATGGATGCTAGAAGAACAGCAAGCTAGAAAGGTTCCTTGCAGCAACCCAACATAGTCAAGATAATCGGATATAGTAACAGTTGCAGGAAAGAAAAAAAGCATCAATGATTATCAAGCTAGAAAGTTAATAATAATATTTGTATTAAAAGGATATTCTCTACTTAGGAGTGACTGTTTATTACCTGAATACCCAGAAGTTCATGAGCCAATTCAGCTGACAAGGTTTCTCCACTTAGCACTGAAATCGTTGAAGAGCCATCTGGTCTCATCATCTCAGATAAAACAGAAGCACTAAATACAGGCTACATGTAAAAAAGAGAGGCACAAATATAACTCAAAATCCCACAAACCAACATAAGATAACAAAGAAGAACAGTAGAAGCAATAGAAAATGAAAAAATGATGCAAATTAAGGAATGTTGATATTATTACCTGGGTATCAAGAAGAATAATACGTTCAGTAGAAATCCTTGGTTCAATGCCCGTGGAACAATGCCGTGCCATAGCTCTAGTTTCTTCAGACTGTATGGCAAAAGGTGGTAGCATCCCTGCAGGCTTAGGCATCAAAGTCAAAAATAAATAAAAAGTTATAAAAAAAGAAGAGTTAAATTGAGTGAATAAACTGACCAGGGGAAGTTGAGTCAAAACCGTAAATTTCATTCATAATAGTGGACTTGCCAACTCCAGGTGACCCAATCACTCCAATCACAGTAAAGTCCGTATTCTCAGTCAAAAACTGCCAACATTTTCCAAATGCAATGGCAATTAATAGTAAACATTTTTGTTGTGTGACAAAGGAAAGGAGAGTGAAGAGAGATTTACAGGGAGAAAGCGATCGATGCGGAAATCCCAGGAGTCGGAGAGAAGGTTGAGGGATGCCGCAGACGGAAGACGAGAACGGAGCTGAGTGGAGTCGTCATCGCCGCCGCCACCACGCCCGAATTTACCGGCGACGGGACCTCCGGTGACGAGTCCAGGCTTTGCTAAAAGGATTTTTGGAGAAGCCTCCGACCCCGCCATGGTTAATTGTGAGTTTCTGGGCAGTATATAACCACTCAGTTGCGAACTTTGCGGGTCGGGTCGGGTCACTTTGTTAGAAAAAACTAGGTACAATAAGTAGTTTTTTTTTTAAAATTTATTTAAACTTTTAAAAAATAACTTGTGTTTTTATATAAATATTTTTTTAAGAAATAGATAGAGAATTTTCTTTTTATTTTTAAGCTTAAATAATTTAGATAAATATACTAAAAAAAAAATATTTGTATTAAAATAAACATTTCTTTCAATAAATAAATTTAAACAAATATATGTTTTTAAAATAACTTTGAAACTTACGTGGGTTTTTAAAGCATATTAAAAGCTAGACCATGCTCGTATTCTTTTTGTACTCTCTCACCGGTCCGGTGGTTCCTCCCTGTCATCTTCAACCTCAGGGCTTTCTCTTTCTCTGTGTCTGAGCTCGACATTGCTCAAAGTCTTTGGTGAATTTTATACCTCTATTTTCTGCAACTTTCTGTTTATCTGCTTTCTTCGGTGTTCACCTCATTTCTCAATGTTGTTGGTTCCTTCCCATTGTCATGTGTCGAAAATGTATAAAATAAGTATGCCAATAAATTTCTATGAATTTGTTTCTCAAAATCCTGCCAATTCTCTATATCATGAGATAGTATTGCAAAATAAAAATGTGTGTTGTAAAACAATTACCTGTAATTTTATAGTGTGGAAATAGTAAATCATTTACTTTGATATCTTATTGAATAAAAATGATGGTTTTGCTTTCCAGTTTCGTTCCATTCGAGTTGCGATCCATGACGACACCATCTTCTTCCTCCTCCTCAGCTCCGCAATCGCAATTCACCTATTCCAACCCCTCCTCCTACTTCCCTGTGCCCTTTCATCTACAGCAACCTGCAACCACTCACTATGCTGCACCCTATGTTGCTGCTCCGTCCGTGCAAATCCCGGCACCTCCCATCGTCGGTCCTGTTGTGCCAGCACCGGTGGCAGGGGTATACTCCACTGTGCCACAATATCAGGTCGGTGCACGGTGGTCTTGTCCTCCTTTAGAATAAGAAAAGAGAAGTGCTAGTAACACAACCTTTCTAATAAACACTCTATTATTGGTTAAAATTGATTAAAAACTATAAAATCAGGAAAGAAACTCATTAAATAAGAAATGAGACCCACTGGAATTTTTTATTTCCTATAAATTTCAACCAATGGTACAAAGTGTTTTCAAAAGAGGGTGTGTTTGGCATTTCTCAAAAGAAAAATAGAAGGTGGCAAAAATTGATTGAATTTGTTGTGTGATTGAACAGGCACAACAGTTATTTGAGAGGGATGCACAGATAATAACGCCGGAAGCTCTTGAGAATGTTAAGGCAGCAATTGCAAGCAGCGATGTCGAGCACAAAGCAGACGCCAAAAAGAAAGCAGTTCCTCGCAAAGCTGCTGGCCAATCTTGGGAGGATCCCATCCTCGCAGAGTGGCCAGAAGGTATGATGACTATGTTCTAGTCATTACTATTTAGTTTTACAGATTTGTTAAGTTAATTTTATGTATATTGAAAGTTTGCATGTGAAAGATGATCTATTACTCCTTATTTCAGTTATGTATAAGTGGGTTGGATTGTGTGTCCATGCCGTTGCGAGTGTTTTGTTTGCCTGGAGCCTATATTGTGTATGTGATTTTAAAGATTCTGAATTTAGATTAGAATCGTGAATTGATTGTTATTTTTCTGGCTAATTAGATGATTATCGGCTCTTTTGCGGCGATCTTGGTAATGAAGTGAATGATGATGTTCTTTCAAAAGCATTTTCACGATTCCCTTCCTTTAACTTGGCACGGGTAAGTGGATTACTCATCTAGCTCAAATTATTTTTATGTTTAGGAATGATTGTGGTGCTTCTGTGAGCATTTTTCTATTTCCTCTTCAGATTTTTGTTTGAAGGGACAGAGTTGTTAATATTTGTGTATCTTAACGTAGGTCTTGCTTAATGACCTGAAGTTATGTTTGATCTTGTCTAGGTTGTCAGAGATAAACGGACTGGTAAAACAAAAGGTTATGGATTTGTGAGCTTTGCCAATCCTGCTGACCTTGCTGCTGCTGTTAAAGAAATGAATGGTTAGTAAGTTCGGATGGGCTTCTCTTTTAAGCATTACTCTGTAGTGTCTAAGTACATTTAGTCTTGTGACTAGTGCTTTGATTCAGTATAGATATTTTATGCCTGATAATATTGACTAGAGATTGATAGCTTTACAATTCTAAACCATAATCATGATGGTTTATTGTTTCTTTTATGCATGAATGTATTAATGGCTTATCCAATTTGTCTCTGAATCTTGTCAATGTAAGGAGACAATATTGTGGCCAATGCAATCAAATATGTATCCTGACTATGATGTCTTGGTTTCAGGAAAGTATGTTGGAAATCGGCCGATAAAACTACGCAAGAGTAAGTGGAAGGAGAGGACAGATTATGAAGCACTGGAAAAACAGAAGGTCGCAACTTTCTTTGTAAATGATTTGAAATTGTTTTTAATGTATGTCTAACTTAATTCTTCTATTGTTTAAATGACAGAATCACATTCAAAAGAAACCGAAATTGCCAAGGAAAGGCGTGCTGCACAAGTGACAAAAGGCCAGAATCTGTGTAAATCAGATTACTAATTTAACTAAGTATATGATAGGGTTAAGAGAATGCCTAAACCTCTTGTTACCAAAGTGTATGTTAGGCACCAGCCTAGCAGTAATAAGAATAACTAACCAAACTCTGTTAGCAATAACTAACTGAATTCTGTTAGTTAAAGAATCCTATAAATAAGAGCTCTAACTAATGGGAAGGGAGTTTTTTGAGCATATTGTGATTTGGAGACTAACTGAATTGGGATTCAGTTAGAGTTGGGTACAGAAGTTCAACTGAATCCCAATTCAGTTGAACCTTTTTCAGTTGTAATTCTCTGTTCTAAGTTCTTCTTCTATAAGCAATAAAGATTCTCAGTTTTGCTCTTTGTTCTTGGTGTTTGACTCTGTTTTCTTCTATTTTCTTTGTCCCTAATTTGCCAGTGTTATCAGTATAATACTATTTTCAAAATGCTATAACCTTTTTCATCTGAAATGTATTTCCTGTGTAACCAAAGAAAAAGGTTTTTCCTTCAGATATTTCATTCCATGGAGCTGTTTGCAAAGGAGGAGAGTTGTGTTAGGTCCTCCACAATTAACGTAAAATTTGCTGATATATCAATCATGAAACTAATTGCAAAATACTATACTAGCTCTTTTAAAATGAGTGGTCAACACCAAAAAAATCCTTATTCCTAACTTCTACATTTCAGGAATTGATGTTTATCATTTAAAAGAGCACGAGGAAAAAACTCAGTAAATGGATGAAATTTGACTGACTGCTCATTTTATTTACGAAAAACTTAAGATTGTGTACTCAAATTGGTGTTTGGTGGAGTAGCGTAAATACAATTTGTCAATTGGTACCTCATCTGATGGGAAGATATAATAGAATTTTTTAGACATGCTTGAATGGGATACGTCTAGGTCATACGAATAATGAATTTTGCACTTCTATGCTACTTGGGATTGATGTTATATCTGAGAGTGCTTGAGCTTTTGATAGCTATCGTCTATCGACTAACATAAGAATCTTGTACATTGGGGAACAGTCCGAGTGATTTGACTTACAAGTGTTGCTTCTGTAACAAGTGAGACTTAAGAGATCACTTCTCCAATATTTTCTCCTCCATCTACTATTTCTAGTAGTGATGTCTATTGGAAAGTCTCACTTATAGACATCACTACTAGAAACAAAATAAGACATCGCACATAAATATTCCTATGACCTTTTTTTTATCAGTTAGAAGAAGGGAACTAATCTGGGAGGACTTGAGTCCCACTGCATACAAGATGAATTTGTAGCTGAACCATGTTTCTTTCTCTTGGCCAACCAATCTGCACATTGATTATCTTTCCTCAATGTGTGATTAAAGGAGAGTAGCCAATCTTTGTCTGACGAAGTCTCACATGAGTACTCATTTAAGAGACTAACATACCATTAGAAGTGTCAAAGTACATTACTTGTAAGGTCACCTTGTTCTCTGATATGTCAAGCACTTTGGGAAAGGGACATAATCAACCCTAGTCATCAATCCAAATTATGTCAGGTTTGTTATGTAGGCATTTAAAGCTTCACCTTTTCATGATGAAATGGGGAGGCTAATTGGTAACTGCTATTTCATTTTAATTGACATCCCACACCTATAAATATTAGAACTCCCCTTAGAGTTAAATATCCTTTTAATTCTAAAATACTGTTCTAGTAGATTTTCTGCTGACTTTAACGACAAAATCTTTATAAGAATCACCACTTAAGTCTACTATGCTAAGCACAAATAACAAAAAAATTCCACCATTATTTATAGCTAACTTATGAGTTCATTTACTTGATGGGATATTTGGTTGTGAGGAAATAAAATAAAGAGAAAAAAACAGATAATAATATTGTCTTTTTTTGGTTTGAGTGAAAAAAAGAAGGAAAAATTGACTTCTAGAAATAAAAATTCAAAATTTCTTTCCTTTCCATTATCTTTTCCTCAAAACATAAAATAAGAGTTTTTTTTTCTTTATATAGGCTCTTTTCCTTGATTTTCTCTGGGCCATTGAATTGGTCAGACAAGAAAATAGATGGAAAAATGAATATTTCTTACAAGAACAAATAACACAATTATAAGGAATTAATGAACTCGAATGTAGATTACAAATTCACAATACATTCTTGAGAAAATACTGTATGCAAAATTGAAAAAAAATATAATAATAAATGCCCTGGACTATGGAATCAGAAGATGGAAAAATGATTTCACAATTATTGAGCAATTAAAAGAATTTCATACTAACTATAATGAAAAATAAATGAGATAAAAGTAAGTTATATTTCATTCTTTATCATTAATCACTAATAGCCACATTTATACTGAGACCATTTTTGAAAGTCATCGTCACTGTCATCAGATTGCTCTGGACTAGGAACTGCCACAGAATCTTCCTGTGCTTTAACATCGGCATCCTCCTTTTTTGTTGCGGCCTTCGGAACCTCTTCCTTCATTTAGATAAAACAATTATGGAATTAGCACAGCCAATTACGAAATAGAACATTAGAGACTCTATGAATTAAGTTTTCCGGAGCACAATATTTTCATCTCTAATAAATACACTCTAATTTAATAACATTTCGAAATAAACAAAATATAGTAATAGACTAACATAATAAATTTAATGTGTTATCTTTTATTTATTTTTATTAGTATTATATAACTATCTTAATTTAAAAAATATACCCCCAGACTTCATAAGGTTATCGGTGTGTAGACAAATTAAGGATATCCTCAATCAATAATTAAGTGGAAGTTGTGGCAATTATAATTGTTTGAATGTTTAGATTAAAGTTTACAAACTTAAGTTTGAATGAAACTTAAGTTTGCAAAAACAACTTAAGTCATACTTCTACAAAACTGAGTTTTCAGATGCAAACATACTTTTGAGCATAACCAGCTTTGCTTGGCAAATGGGGTTGGGAGTTGGCAAATAATCAAAACCAGCTTTGGGCAAGAATTTTATTGTCTAAATATGATGGTTGGAATGCTTTGCTATCTGGTAGGAACAGTAATGACCACTCTCATTGGTGGAAAGACCTAAAGAGTGCATTTCAGCAGCAGGACAGCAATAGCATCACCAAAAATTTGAGATGGAAGGTGGGTTGTGGGGTCAAAATCAGGTTTTGAAAGGACAAGTGGATGGGTGATGATTTAACTCTTCAAGACAAATATTCTACTCTGTATCAAATGAGTAGACAGCAGAATTCTACAATCAACTTAATGGGTGACCTTGTTGAGGATAGATGAGAATGGAAGCTAAATTGGAGGAGAAATTTTTTTGATCATGAAATTGACATGGTAGCAGCTTTCTTGGCTGAGATTGAGAATGTCCACATCCATCATTCCAGCATGGATATTCTAACATGGAGGGCTGATCCTAGTGGTGGGTTAATAGAGTGGGCCCTTTTCCCATAGAGCCAAAAAATCACTTCCTGCAATTCTCTTACTGGACTAGGAAAAGACAAGAGATGGGAGGTTGTATGGATTGCCTTGTATGACTATTTGGAAACATAGAAATAGCTTGGTTTTAAATAACCAGTTTTTCAATCCCGAAAGAGTCATGGATGAAGCTTTATTCCATACATGATCCTGGTTAAAGATGTGCAAAAAAAAAAACATGATCCTGGTTAAAATGTATGGAGAAAGGTTTTCAAACTCAGTTCAACCATTGGTCAACTAATTTGAAGGACAAATTATCTTAGAGGGGGGTTTGACCTATCTTGTTAGCTTCTGTGTATTTGTCTTTTCTAGTTGGGTTTGGCCCTCTGTATTTTCTTGTTATGTATTTCAGTACACCTAGTACTGAATCTTACTTCTAATACAATATCGATTTTTGCTGTGCAACAAAAAAAAACTTTTGAGCATAACCAAACATGTCACAAAACTAAGTTTGGAGCACCCCAAACGGAAAATCAAATATAGCCAAATCATTCCCTGGGCCAGGTCAGCCAAGGTTTTATGTCATATCATACATACAGGCAGGATAGTGAAGTGGAATATGGTTCCTTTATCCCTATGCTTCATGGACACAAAGGAAATCTCATGCCAAGCATATTGTTGTAACTAGTTTTCAGTTATATATCGATGTGCACAGCCCATAACTCACAATTGGTTCAGGGTGTTCTCCTGCGTACTCAATTATGTTTGCTTTCGAGTTTCTAGTTTCTACACCTGTTTTTCTTCTTTTTGCATTTGAATTACTCCCTTGGAGGATTTACGAACACTGCCAAACTTGCTAATTGCACAAATAGAACTAAATTTACTTTTTCTTTAAAGAAAATAATCAAGGCAAGCTATCTATCACCCTTGCGGCAATATACTATAAGTAACTTGGCCATCTGAGCTTTAAAGTCAAAGATGATATAAGCATTGATCTAATGACTTAGAGTAGAAAAAGCTTTAAGCCTCAAACAAATTTAGGAAATGAAGGCCAGAACCAAGTAAAAATGTTAATTTTTGTAGATGGACCCCTACTATGTTCCACAATCCACATCAAACATCATGCAATTAAGAATATTTCTCTGATAAATAAGCCACTGAAATCATAAATTATCTGCACCAAAAAAAGGGAGATATCAAAAGATAAACTGAACAGGCCAAAAGTGCATACATGAGTTCCAGCGGTTAGGTCCACAACCTCCTCCGCCATCACCAAATCTGAGGCATCTCTACCGGGGTATTCTTCTGCCTTGGTGGAAGCTAGTTTTAGTAGTTCAATAAACAACTTAGAATGAGGATGATCTACAAGAAAGGAGTATAAATTTGCTTTAGAATAACTTTTTTGCCACATCAAAGAGTAAATGAAAAGCAATGAAGTTAACCATTCTAAACTTATATTTGCCATGTTAAGTTGAAGAAGTCATAGAAGTAATATTGAGGATCATTTCTGGACTGCTTAAAACAATAAAAACATCAGTCTGGCAGAGAACAGCAGAAAACAGTAATTAAAGGGCAAAACCTTTTGCACTGTTATTTACAGCATCGGTTAGCTGTAAAGGCTGCTGCCGCTCTTCCTTCTTGTACTTCAACTTAATTTGATGCCGTGTTTTATCAGGGAAAAAAGTCTTTTGTATCACAGAAAAATCTGTTCCCATCTCCCTAACAGCCTATGCCAAAATAATAATAAAGGAATTAGGTAATTTACTGTAATGTACAGCTCTTTGTTCCACCCCCCTCCTCCCAACCCCAAGGAAAAACCAAGTTGCCATGCGAATAGTTGTGTTTAAGAGAGAAAAGAAATGTCAGACATCTTGTGAGAATTACACAAATACCTCATAAAACAGTTCAGTTTCTTGTTTTGACCATTTTCCCCTAGGTGTCTTCTTTTCCCTGAAAGACTGGTAATTGAGTAAAACGGAAGTTGATGTGATCCCTTCATTGGCCTGATTATCATATGGGTCTCTACCATCTTCTGAACCTAAGAACTCCTCATCATTATAAGCCCCATCATCATAAGCTCCATCATCATAAGCCCCTTCATTATAAGAACCAGCCTCATGAAGAGAATCTCCACCACTGCAGATAAAAATTATGCAAACTGAAATTTATTTACTATTTCCACATGTGACTCAATGGAGATAGTAACAGCAGCCAATGGATAATATGCAGTGACCTCAATGCAGATAAATATTATGCAAACCGAAGAAATTTATTTACTAGTCCACATTGCACTCTAAAGAGACAGTAACAGGTAACAACAGCCAGTGGATAATATGCAGTGCATTTTCTATATAATGTTTCACTTTTCCCTTTATTGAACAAGTTTCTCCATTTTTCAGATATCCCTTAATTCAAAAGGATAATTTTGTGTAAGAATTACAGAGACATTGTAGTAAATAGGATGTTGTTCACATCAGTATATTTTTCAAAATAAGTTGATTTTGCAATATAATTATATAATTTTTATTAGAAAAAGATATATATTACCAGAAAAGTAAATAAAATGTAAATGTAGATTCTTACTAAAGCTGAGTACCTTTGGTTGGTGGAAGAAGTATTTGAAGTCATCGCCTCTTTTTTCTACATAGGAAAACAAATGGAACAGTTGATTAAAATTTAAGCCATAGTGCCATACTATGAGTAACAATTGTTAGACATCGCAACACAAGGATTAGAATAGAGTATACACACCGCCAGCCGCTCCCTATGTTCTTCAAGTAAAATAATATCCTTAATAGGTATATTTAGACGATCAAGTTCATCCTCAGGAATTTCCAGCAGAGCCTTGTCCACTGAGAAAAAGAAAAACTTCGGCATAAGTATACCACCAAAGATGAAAATTAAACACAAACAGTCTAGTAAGTTCTACCGCATCTTTTTCTTCGTCGGGTTGAATGAGAGAACTTTTTGGGAGGTTCCTCAGTTTTTTCTAAATCATCATTAGCCTTCTTAGGCTTTTGAGATGTTTTTCCACTTTTAGCCACAGGTTTCTTCTGTGAACTATTTGATACTCTTCTCTTCCTGGATGGATAATCAACTTCATACTCGTCATCATTTTCTTGAAGTTCATCTCCATTAGAATTATAAGAAGGGTCAAGGTCATTATTATCTTCAACATCCTCATTGAGTGAACTGTTTGCAGGTTTACGAGCTGCTTGTTTTCTCAGCTGCCTTGAGGTTTTAGCACCTTTATCCTCCTCACCAGCAATACATCTTCTGTTCTTCCTTAGAGAACATGATGTTGAGCCATCCTTTTTTCTCTTATTGGAATCCTGATAAGCATGGTAAATGACATGAAAAGTTATATACAATCAGATTCACAAATCAGAAAGATGAAAAAAGAAAAGAAAAGAAGTCATAGTAACTGATATGTACTTCTTTTTCCCTTGTAACATCTGCATGCAAAAAATCAGCCAATGTGGGACTATCTGCAGCATTTGTCAACTCTTCATGCACTGGAATTCCCAAAGTTGGATCTTCGCCAGATTTCATGGATTGATAATCAATCACATCATCACCTGGGCAGGCAGGATTCAAGTCCACAATTTCCTGATACCAATCATAATCATGATCAACATTATTCAATAAAAAAACCAATTAGTTATTTAGAACCAACAGAAAATTATCATATCTTTGAATATAATCTTCACCTCTGTTTCCAACCTCCTATTGCTAGTGTGAATATCATCCTCATTGAAGACTGCAGCTTCATTGAAGGTTAATGAATCTTGAGGAGTATGATACTCGGGACACCTTTGAACTTGGGTAGTATCACATTCCCCAAAAGAGTTAATGGAACTAGGAGCAGGTGTGACAAAATTTTCCTCTCCACCCTTCCCATTAAAAGAATGAAGGGCTGGTTTTCCTACACACAAAATTTTTCCAATCACTACTGGAAAACCCATGGTCACATACTTACAAATTACAGTTGGCTGGGAGCCAGTCAACCATAACAGTGAGATTTAAGGCAGCGGCACAATACAAGTGACGCTCTTGAAAGCTAAAATGATATGAAGAGAGTTGATGTAATTTGGTAAATCACAAGGAATATAGTAACTCACCTGTACCAGTGGCAGCCTGGGTGAGAAAATCATCAAGGGATTCCAGCCCAGAAAAAATGTCTGCAGCCTGTAAGTACAAAATCTATCAATGTTTAGCAAATTAATGGAATAGAAAAACAGCCAATATTAATTTTTCCATTACCTCTCTGGATGATTTACCAAAGCTAGAAGGCCAATCTGTAGTTCCATTATGAACTGCATCCTCTGAAAGCATGGCATTTAGGGAATCCAGTTGGGAAGGAATTGCAGCTGCCAAGCTCTTATTGTCTTCAGAGAGAATACTTGAGCTAGTATCATCAAACTTATCAGGTAATTCAGTTGTCCTAAGAATCTCTGATGTTGGCAAAGGTAAACTGGCTGATTGGTTTAGTCCACCACTGCCATCACCACAAGACTGAAAAAATTGAAAGTCGTTTGTGCAAGATGTAGGCAATTCAACAGATTTTTCCATCATAACATTAGATGAATCAGAAGCAATTGCTGGCACATTGCTAACTCTAGGTCGTGGCTTAATCTTGGGTTTAAATTTATGAACTACAGTAAAAAAAAAATAATACAGATAACTCATCTTTTCAGCGATACAAAGAATATTAAATTATTTACAAAATCATCAATATCACTAACCATTCCCAGCACCAGGATAAGGGAGTATGTTGCTGAAAGGATCCAATTCAAATTCTGCAGATACTCCCTGAAATGTATTCCCTACATAAGTTGATCACGCCCATCTTAACCAGTAGAATAAATGGAAACAAGACAGAAAATTAAAAGAATCCACCTCTTGTTTTTTTCCAAAGTTTGACTTTGAATCAAAGTTGCTCTGAATTATTGCAATCTTATCATCTGAAGAACCTTGGAAGCCCAAATCCGTGCCAACTTGGATTGAATTGTCAATAAGCTTGTTGCTATCAAGAAATGAACCTTCCCCAATTTTAGGTTGTTCTTTCATCCTATCTATGGCTGAGCAAGTTGCAGATGGAGCAGCCACATTAAATTCATTTTCTACAGCATTAGCAGGGTGAACTGGTTGTGTTGTGCCTAAATTAATCAGACAAAATTTAATAGATGACTCACATTGTGCCATGTACAGGTCCGAGATGAAGAAGAGTGGTTTCACACAGACAAGCAATGTGAGTGAATAACTTACCATTATTGAGGTTAGTCTCAGGAACGAAGCTAGTGACTGAGGCCCCCTCAAAATATACTGGATCTCCCTAAAATTGAAAAACAATTTAAGGAAAAACAGGTTACAAATACTGCATGTTAACATTGAATCAATATAACCATCAATAAAAAATGACATTTACCTCAGTAACCTCACATATTGGTTTTAAAAAGTTCATAGATTTCTGATCAGCATCAACTTCAGTTGCGGTGATTGTGGAATCATCTACCAAGGCTGCACTATCTCCTTTCACACTAACTTGTTTACGATTTGTGGAATCCTCTGAATTTGGAATTTCTACCTGTGTATGATGAACGGACCCCTTAGGTTCTTCCGCTGGCATACTTAAAGCTGAAGCAACTGCATTTTGACATTCATTTCCCGAAATTCCATCTTTAGATGAGGTGGAATGTTCTGATGCTGGTATTCCCTTTCGAGGAAACTGTTTCGATTTGGCCTTTGGAATAAACTTGGCACCCAGCCGAGCTACAAAAGAATATAATAAAACCACCTGACATAAACATAATGGAAAAAAAAAAAGCTTTCCCACTTCCAGTATCATTGGAATCAAGGCACTTACTACGTGCAGCAGGAGCCGTTGGTAGAATATCATCAAAAGGATCCATGAGGCACCTAATTAGGACAAGTACAGTAGCATAGGTTCCCTTGTTTGCAACAAACAAGAATTATCCTGTAAGCAGAAGATTAATAATAAGAATACTCACCATACGGAAATTTGAAAACAGTTTGTAAATATTGCACTTTGATTAATTGCAACGTTGCTCCCAACAGAGAAGACAAGAAAAAGAAGAAAGAGTAATTTGGTGTTATATCTATCTATGCGTCCGCATGAGTGCGTTACTAACTGTCTGCTCGTGGCACGATCACGATCGAGTCCGAGACTTAACGGCTGGGAATTGGGCCCAGCAGGCCAGATCCCATATAGGCCCATATCCACTACGATTGGTTTGGATTCAAACGACGCCGTTGGGGGTATTTCGATTAAACCAATTTTAAACATATTAGCTAAATATTTTAAAAACACTTCGAAGTTGGCCTAGTGGTAGGGAAAGGGAGATTGAGTTGTACTATGCACAAGGTTCTGGGTTCAATCCATATATCAAAAAATATATAATTTAATTTGTACATATTATAATATAATTATGTAAAATTTAAGTAAAAAAAAATAATATTAAAATATCAAAGTTCATTTTTAGTCTCCATAAAAAAATTTATCCGTTTTTTTTTCTGGTAAAATTAAAATATTTGATTTGTTGGCTCAGTTTAGCGCTTTTTGGTTAGTGTGCCACACGCACCGGACAGCACTTGCGGTGGCCAACTGAACATGGGAGGTCGTGAGCATCACGGTCACGACGACGCGGTAATGTTTGCTCGCGCAGAGAATTGAAAGAAAGAAACTACCAAACACGGGTGGCGCAAGACGGTGGGGGTGGGGGGGGGGTGCGATGAGGGAAATCTTTTGTGCAGCAGATGCTTTCGACTACGGTGGTGATGAATTGAGGACGAACTCTTGGTGGTTACGGGAACAACACGGTGGACAACCATGGTGATTGAGCGTGTTAAGTGGCATAGGGAGAACCAGGGTCAAAATAGGAAAAGAAAGAAATGCTTTTTTTTTCAGAAACTAAAAATGAACTTGGAATGTTTTGCTAGCACGAAAAAATATATTTTAACCTATTAAAAAATACATTATTATAAATTTTAATTTAATTTCAATTATATAAAATAAATAATAAATAATTATCCTGAAAGGTTTACAAGATCTAATATACAAGATGATTTCGTAAACTGTAATCATCTCATGTCCCCACCCCAGTAAAGTGGAAGGCCAAAAAGGGGATGAATATTTTCCCTCACTATACCATTGAGCATTTCAGCTAATGACACGAAGTGAGAGTTGATAAGCATTTTGATAACAGCAGCAGTGCATAAATAATTCATTTTTTTGTTCTTACACCAATGATTTCGTTCATCTGTTCATTCGACGATTATTGCAGCAAGCCATACTACCAAATCACAAATCAATCACTAAAGAAGAAATTAAGTAAAGACAAACCGCTAATTTATCATAAGCCTTCTTTACCTGCGGTGTGAGTTTGAGGGTTGAAGCGTGAGTTGCGGCGCTGCCGGCGACGGAACTCTCGTCTCGGCGGTGGCAGCACCTTCTCCTCTTAGGGCAAGCACTCAGAGTCCGAGAACATACCTTAGTCTCTTTCGCTTGGCCTTCGGTTCCATAATATTATTGACTATTTATAAAAAAAAAAATATTTCTCACGGTTTTTAATAATGAACCGGCTTACTGTGCCGGTCCGGTCCGGTCCGGTTTTTAAAGGCACGTTAAAACCTAAGCATAAGCATGCTCATTTCTTTTCTCTTTCTCTCTCGCACACGCAAACACTTGTTCCGGTGTCCCTCTCTCTTTCGCTTCATCTTCAACATTAGGTCTTCTCTGACTCTGTGGTTGTCACTGTTCAACGTCTTTGGTGAGTGTTCATAGCTTTTATTTGTGGAATTTTTTTATTCACCTGCTTGCTTGGGTGTTGATAACTAACATTTAGGGGAAGCTAATTTGTCAATTTTGTTTTCCTCCTTTTCTCAATTATGGCTTCTTAAATTTCTCAGATTCGTTCTCTTAACGGATAACGCTTTTAAAAAATGAAATTTGGACAGGTTTGAATCCGCTGCAGGATTGACATATTAGGTCTTATCAAAATTGTTTGAGAGTTTTATTTATTATTCATACAACACTTACTTTGCTAAAAAAAAATTCTTTTTGTCGCTCGCTGTTGTACAAATGCAACTTCTCACTGTTTATTTATACAGTTTCACTATATCAGTATGAATGAGTGTGGAACCAGTTGATGGATTATGTGTGCGTCTTATGTTAGCAATGTGGTGGATGCTGGATGATTATCTTCTTTTACACCTTTTTTTTTTCTTACATCTTATCTCATGCTGATTTTTGAGGCTGATGCTCATGCTCGAAACTCTAATGGTTTGTGCAGAGAGTTTATGCTGAGTAGTTCGGCTTTACCTCAAAAGTCCTGATCAATTGAATTCAGTTTCCATTGGTAGGATTTATTGCCGGGCCTTGAGGTAATCAGCTTACCAACATGGGAACACAACCCCAGCAAACATTTCGGGAGGAAGAGGAGGAGGAGATGCAAGGCCATGGAACTACGATGTCAGGTCAATCAATGTCAACAAGCAGAAGTGTCGGGTCTCCATCCAGCCGGAGTGAGCAGACAATGGCAACACCTGCTAGTGATAGCACTTTTCTTAGGTTAAACCATCTTGACATACATGGTGATGATGCTGGATCACAGGGCACCGTTGCGTGAGTTCTCCATTATCCTTTGAGCTTGTAGTAAATGAATAATTATGCAATGTGCTGTGATGCAGATGCTATTTGACTTGTGAATTTTCTTTTAAAGTTTGAGGGGTTTGACATTTTCCCATGAATATACCATTTCAAATAAACATTGATTTGGATAATTTTTTAACAAACAATTTACTAAATGTTTGCTAAGATAATTTTGTAAAGATCAAATTAGAAAAGGAAAATAGTTAAAGCACACTCATTTTCAGTTCATCATGAAATATCTTTTGAATTCCTGTGAAGGATACTAGTGTGACAAATGTTTCAAAGCCTTCTCTTTGTTAGCAATCTTAAAATAAATAATCAGCTGGTCTTTTCTTATGCCCTTATAATTTCTTCTGCTGCTTTCATTTTTCTAAAGAACCCTCTTGGTGGAAATATTAGACTTATTAGATGTTCTGAGAAAACAAAAGCATTCTCATGTGATTTTTTGTTTTTCTACTTGTATCTATGAACCCATTCAAAGACTTGTCTTCCTCTAAAATTGCATTTTGAAGAACAAACTCTCTCTGAGCTCAAGGCTTGCAGTAGTCTTTTAAATGTAAAATGTGGGAAATGTTCTGATGTATGAAATTCTTAATTCTTGATGCATGTGATATCAGTCTGTAGTTTTGTGACATTCATAGTCAGATGGTCATCTTTTTTTGTTTGTTTGTTTGTCAGTCATTTGCCAAATATGATATGCCATAGAGTCACCCAAAACTGAATGAGGACTTGTATTGTTGATGCAATTTAGAATTTGTGGCAAAAATTCAATAGAAGGTCCTTTGAATTTCTGCATGCATGCAGTAGAATAGTGTATATTTTCAATTCTATTCAATAGAGTTTTTTTAAATTTGTGTTTGCTTATGTCTCCTGATATGGGAGGTCTTTCTTTTTTGTCTTATACTCTTGAGAATAAGTGAAATCATCTGAGGCTGTTTTATAGTTATATAGAGGGTTAGGGAAGTGTATTTATGCTTAACTTAATTTTTTTTTTATTTTTTGCAGTAAGAAATATTAACTTCCTGTTAAGTTAGATATATTGGGCATGAAATTCTATCTATATATATACATATGCATACAGTTGATTCTTACCCATTATGAATTTTTAAACACTAGCAAGAAGAAAAAGAGGGGCCAACGGGCTGTTGGAGGTGATAAGAGTGGAAGAGGTCTCCGTCAATTCAGTATGAAAGGTCTTTAACCTGTAGCCCAATTTGATATTTTGTTCTTTAAAGAAAAAGTCCATTGATCTTCTCTAGTTAATAGCTTTAGCCTTTCAAAGTTGCATATAGCTTTGACCTTTAAGTATGTGTTTGGTTTATTTTATTTTGAAGGAATAACTGCTTATGTTTACCAGCTTTTTCAGAGAACTGTTGTAAAATAAGTGATTTTTTGCACAGAAATATTCTTTTACCAAACATGCACTAATGACAAAAAATCTGTGGTATTTAGTTGCCTGTGCTCCTTAGGTTGTCATTATTTTTGTGGAGGTCATGATGATATATTTCCTTACTGGTTTTATTTCCCATCTATTGGCTGTCCAGTGTGTGAGAAGGTAGAAAGCAAGGGAAGAACAACTTACAATGAGGTCAGCCAGTTAATCTAAGTCAGTTTGTGCGAAACTGAATTTAATTTTGGCTTCAGTTTTATATGGTATATGCATGTAAAATGGTTGTATATTATTATAGCTTCTGCTTTTTTCAATTAATTTCTTAATATATTTTTGTCAATGCATGTGCATGCATGTCTCAAGTTCTAATATGTGTTGTATTTAATTTTAAATTGTGTGCATTGAATAAATTACTTTTGGATTTTAAAAAGGAATTGTCCTCAGAATTCCCTGAGTTTATATTCATTTTACTTTATTCTTCATATTTTCTTGATTATCAAGCATAACCATCCCTGAGTCTGTATGAGTCACAGCCTTTGACTTGTTAGATGCCTATAAGATGTTCTTGAGAATTCTTCAAGAGCTACAATTTGTATTCGGGGTTGAAGGGAAGCCTTTACATTGAGGATGTAATATAATTCCACAGAGAAGTTATCTCCTCATGACTGATTTTTTATTTTTAAGATTTTCCAAAAGTTGTTAGTACTAAAGTCTTGGTACTTTTAGTGCTTCTGAGAAAATACAGAGGCATATTGATGCAACACCAGGAAAATGATGAGCCCGATACTATTGTTGTAGATTGAGAGTAGATATGGCATGGGAGCTATGAGCTATTTAGAACTGTGTAGGTTAGGAACTGATGTTATATGCATCATACATGGTTTCATTTTCATATATTTTCTTGTGGGCTTTAGCAAATGAACACTACCTGTAAGATAATGCTTCAGTTAGGAAGCACCCAGCTGCTTCACTTTATATAATAATTGAGAGAGATTTCATGTAAGAGCAATAACCATAAAATGATAAAATGCAACTTCCTAGAATATTAACTGTTTCCAACAAGTTGTATTGTAAGGAAATGTTTCTGAAAACAGGTACTCTAAAACTGAGAGAAAAAAGAAACTGGTGAGAATTCACGTCTTTCTTTGTAGTTCAACTTGTCACAAAAATTCTGGTTTGGATTCCTCAAATTTAGTACATATACCTAGTTTATTTTAAAAAAATTCAATATGGATTGTGGTTATATTTAGGTAGCTGATGAACTTGTGGCCGAATTTGCTGATCCAATCAATGGTGTTTCAACTCCTGATCAGGTTTTTTCTTTGTATAAATTATTTAAGACTGAGTGCAAGATAAATATTATGGACTTATTTTTTAGGGGTTAACATTTGACAGCAACAATATGATGAGAAAAACATTCGTCGAAGGGTGTATGATGCTTTGAATGTTCTCATGGCAATGGATATTATTTCTAAGGATAAAAAGGAAATTCAATGGAAGGGTCTCCCTCGTACTAGTCTAAGCGATATTGAAGAGCTAAAGGTTTGCAAACAATATTAAGTTGTAATTTTTTTTTTTGGCTGAGTAGCTTATTCTTTCCTTACAATGATGCTCTTGGCTATTCTAAAAATACAATAAAAGGATCATTTTAACTAATATAATCAATTCAACAGTCGGAGCGTCTTGGGCTAAGGAATAGAATTGAAAAGAAAGCAGCCTATTTGCAAGAGCTGGAGGAGCAAGTAAGGACTACTCTTTCAAGTGGATTTAATCTGGGATTGAACTCCTGTACCTACTAGTTTGCAAGCCCAAGGATTTTATTCTTTTTTGCATTTTGAAATTTGCAATTGGTTTATTAGAAGGCCATATGATTTTTGTCCATAATGATTAGTTTCTGTTTGCTAACTTGTATTAATTTATGTAGTACATAGGTCTTCAGAAACTTATACAACGAAATGAGCAACTATATAGCTCAGGAAATGCTCCCAATGGAGGTGTATCTTTGCCCTTCATTCTGGTGCAGGTATGCTATGATGTACTGTTTTTGGTTATTTTGTCCACCAGAAAGTGTTTCTCATTTCCCCCCTTTGGATCTTCAATTTGTCAGATAATGCTTATATTTTATTGGTCTTAAGTCTGATGTAACTAGTCAGCATTTACTTAACCAGTTGGTTTAAGCCTTAAAGTTTAGATTACATGCAATCTATTATTATCAGATGAGACCTCACTCCTGCTTCTTGGGTAAATTTAACTATGATCATTTTTTTCACCATTGTTATGGAGTATGGACATTGGTTAGAATTTGTCAACTAAAATTAATGTAGTTATTATTATTATTATTTTGGTCACTATGCAGGGTTTATGATGATAGGTCTATGAAGGGTTCCAAATTCGTTAATTTTATTTTTAGGAAGAACCAGCTCACCCTAATAAAGAAATAAAGGAAGGAACTAAAGAAATATATGCAAAGCATTCAATTACAAATTGCCATGGTTTTGCTCATTATGGTATTTCTTTTTAGTGGGTGTGGAAGAACTAATTTGAGCCTATGAACTTATCATAATATGTTCATTTTGCTTATTTTAACAAGTTCATAGTCAAGCTTATGAATAAACTCCTATTTGGTAAAAGCTTATTGAATAAGCATTTGATTGAGTTGTTACTTAAACATGTTCTTAATAAATATCATTTCTGGCTTTTGGAAATTGTAGACACGGCCCCATGCAACTGTTGAAGTGGAAATATCAGAAGATATGCAGCTTGTGCATTTTGATTTCAATAGGTAAGAATCTTTCAATTACTTGGCTTTCTTTCTGTAAGAGTAATGATGTTATCTTGCCCATGTGCTTTCTGAAAGTGACTCTAATTCTTTCGAATCATATATTCAAGCATCAGTGATACTATTATGGTCAAACAGAGGCTGCGTTGCTAAATACATGTGTCATTTTCAGAGCATCTTTGTTATTAGAACTTTTTATAATTCAAAATCTTTTTCTATGTATGCTTACTTCCTCTTCTTTTTTTCTCTCTGTAGCACTCCCTTTGAGCTGCATGATGATAACTATGTTCTCAAGGCAATGAAATTTTGTGAGAGATCTCAGAATGATAATACAACAGATAATTCTACAGATGGCGGTGAAGGTTCTAGCATATATGCACAGGTTCCTACTTCAGTTTCAAACCCTCCAAATAGGCCTCCTTCATCTCCACCACTCCCTGGAATATTAAAGGCAAGAGTTAAGAACGAGCATTGATATGCAATTTTGTACTGCATCGCCTTATTTAAGCATGTTTGTATATTTTTGTAAAGTAATTTGTCAGTAATTAATTGTCCTTCATAATAGTTAATCAGTACAGCCAATTCACTCATTAGGTTAGAAGCGAACCAGTGTGCTTGAGTCTATATTCTTCTGGGTTGATTTTGGCAAATTCTTTGCTAACCATATCCATTATTTACTACCTTAAGACCTTAACTGATTTTTTTCCCCACATTTTCTGTGTATTTGCCCTTTTGTACTTATAATAGAGAAATTGGTTTGTACCAGTCCATAGAGATCATGGAATGTTATCCATCAGCGTAGGATTAATTTTGGAATTCTCAGATATATTGTAAATTATTCCGTCTTATCATCTTATGTGAATCTTGATGTGTGGGCAAATGCATCGTATTATATCTTCATGGTGTGTTAATAGGGCTCCCTTCATGCAGTGCTTGTTTTATTGACATCTAGCAAAATAATCTACCAAACCAACGGAATAATTTTATGCTGGAAAATTATCTAGCATTCATGCACTATTCTTTTGGAAGGCTATCAACGGAATATTTTACGTATTTTTCTAGTTTAAAGGGGTATTTGTGTCTGGGATTTTGTGCTTGGGCCTTGTAGTGTTTGTGGTTTCCGTATTATTTCTTTCTTTTATGGTGGGCGCAAAGTGTGGAAGGGTAAAGAAAGGGGGAAATAGAAACAAAGTGTTACTTCAATTCCAATCATGCAAAAATTCTGACTTTTCAATAAATCAATAATAGTAATATGAAAAGGATTGAGCATGTGCTTTTTGGTTGATGAATACTTCCTTTTAAAACTGAAAGTCGAGCCAAGAATGGTTTTATTTTTTATTAGTACAAGAGACGCTCTAGTTTTAATTCCAAATGATGCTTTTGCTTGCATAGCATTTTAACTGTTTTGTTTTAATGACAAATTCCTATGGTCGAAAATACTGCCCATGTACGGGTACGTGACTACAGATGGGATAAGAAATTGTTTTTTTGTTTTTGTGAACCATTTATTGTATATGTATTATCATCTTTTAGAGATAATTTTGTTGGAGGTATTTTCATATACTAAATTAAACACTTTTTTTAATGATGATTAGATCTTAGTTTGTTATATTGTGAGACTAGTCTTATTTGCTTAACTAGTGATAGACATTAAAGTTAAATATGGAAGTGAATATATATATATTTGCACTCTTCCGAATGATAAAATTAGATTGTGGAGTGCGAAGTGTCCTGTACTTTTCATCCATTTGCAAAGGGAAAATATAAATTATCCACAATTCACAAATTTTATACAAGTTTGTGTTATACTTTTATCTCACTAAGGCATAGCATGAATATAATTACTCTTTGCAAGTGCATGTTTTAATTATCATAATAAACTATTGAACTGGACTATCCGTAAACAAAATGCCAAAACGCTGAAAAAATATAAGCTTAACCGGCTGCTGAGATCAATTTTATACAAAACAAAAAATAGACTAAAAACAAATATTTGCTCAATAAGATTTCTGTTAATTTTTTTAATAACTATAAAAGAACAGAAAATAGACTAAAAAAACAAGATACTTGGCATATTAAGTATAAAAAAATAGTGTGTGGGGCAATTGCCCCCACTGTTGACCCAATTGATGATCAAATAAAAAAAATGAAAAACCTATATATATATATATATATATATATATATATATATATATATATATATTCTTTTCTAGTTATTCATGTGATTCATTTCTATGTGATTTTCACCAGGATTATTATCCTTATGGATTCGAACATCAATTTTAAAAATACACTAGTATGTGAATTATTATAAAAAAAATTGTTTTATTATAACTTATACTTGAAACTTATTCATTTCATTTCTAAAAACAACAAAATAAGACATTATCTATACCTGTAATGTTGACATATCCCATTTGAGATCAAATTACTTTTAGTGGCAATTTCAATTTATTCTCGTATCAATATTCAGAAAATGTATCATTAACACAATATCTGTAATACTCATCAACAAACTCCTGATTAAATCCCCATAAAACTAGTGAATTGATAAAAGACAGACGTTCAGCAACAGAAAATTTGGCAAATCCATTCGAACACATATTTATTGCCGCTGGAGCCATTGGAAGAAGCCGACATTAATTTCTCCTCTTGATTTAATTATTGAGTACTCAATTAGATTCTTCCATACGTCCCCAAATCTTCCTAGCACTTGGCTAAATTAAGATAATTTATTCACTGACAGCATTACCACTAATTAAAATGAGATGAGTTAGGAAGGAGGTATTGCAGATAATGCAACATTAGTAAAAGAAAAAATAAACAAAGCGGAAACTTAAATTAAGGTGAATCTTGAAATAATGTTATGCTACTTTATTCTTAAATGGTGAATGTAAATATTAGATTGAATAGTACAGGAACGTAATATTGTATGATCAATAAGGGGAAAAAATGATATTCCAATGTGGAAAAAGAAAAACAAATGACACTTTCAATGCAGATGCCTATGTGGAATGCCATGTATCGTGGGTCGAGAATCTGTCATTGCGAAAAGGAAAGATCAAATTACCTTGTCTAAGTTATTCAATTTCCCCAATGTGTAGCATGCTACGAAAGGTCTTCGAGACTCTAAGCTAAAGGTAAATAGTATTAAAGAATCTAGTACTACGGTCACTGGTCAATAACTACGAGTTTCTTCTTTGTCTCATGTCACAACCCCTAGTATACAACACCTTTTCTGAACCAACAATAGAAAGTAACTAGATATTTAGGGACAGTTAGTTTGCTGTTATATAAAACAATTTTATTTATTAAACATAAATATTTATAATTAATTCACGTAATTACACAATGATAACTGCCACGTGTTCATCATATATTGTTGATAGCTAAAATTATAAAATTACCTGAGAAGCTGCAAGCCACTGAATTATGGTCTTTATTTCAGGATCTCTTCCAAAGACACCACATCCCCAGTTTCCAGTTGCATACCCAATATTATTGCCCTGATCCTAATAAAAAAAATAGTATTTATGAGAATACCATATTCAAATAGTTGCTTAACCTAACATCCAGTTTCGTAGAGAAAGACCAACCAGTGCAGATGAACATCCATTCTCCTGCGATATTTTCTGATATGGTTGATATTTACCTTGGAACAGAAAACCACAGAATGCCTTATTCGTCTCACTGCAGGAATGAACAAGCTACAATCAAAATTTACTTTGTATGGTCAAATTGAACATTGTTACAATTAAATACTTAAACTAGAAATAATTTTCCCAACAATATATTTTTTGAAGTCTCTTAATTGATGGGTATAAAACTGACCAAGCATAAAGAAAGCTTTGTTTTTATGAAAGAAGAAATATTAGGAAGGAACAAGAACTGTGTAGCAAACAAGACACATTCCTCCAAAGAATTGAGAAAAAGAAACATTTCCACCTTGCAGGAATGCAGGGAACGCATGCATGTAAAACAAGCCTTTTAAAAACAATAACAAAAACAGCAAACATAATGAATTTTAGATTATAGAAAGTGTTCTTGTATATTCTCCTACTCCAATAAATAACAGTAACTCTACATCCCAAAAAGTAAAAAGCAGTAGCCGCATAAACCACGAGTAACAAACCGGAGGACAGAATCTTCCGTGTATTGACTTATCCCCGGACATTCTAATGCATCAATTGATATGAATCATCATCAATAGCAACAATCCTGGTTTTCAGTCTTCCATGGGTGGCAAGAATAGCATGCCAGCAATCAATTCTGGATTGATCACAAAGCGGATTTCCTTTTATATCAGACGTTTACAAGCAAGTTTATCGAACATCAATAGGCCAAATGTTCAAGTGACAAAAAAATATCTCAAATTGACAGAATTTACAAAATAATGAAAGGTGCTAAATACAACATGTATACAAGACTGCATGCATATGATTATATCAGTAACTACAGCATAAAAGCTATCATACTTGCAAGAAACTAAGCATAAAAGGTTATGGGTAGAAATAAAAACATATTGCACCTGTAAATCCCCCACTTCAAGAACAATGCCGCCAAGATACTTATCTGCAAAATCTACTTCAACAGCTTCATTTGATTGATCTTCTATGCATCCTGAATAGTGAACCTAAAAAAATGAGAAAGTATTACCTATTAGTAATGTGAATAGAATCATTGTTGAAGGGAAGTACTTTTGGCTCAAACGAGACAATGCCCTTAGGCATATGAGAAGTTATCCTGAAGGACGTAGTGAATCTTATGTTCCTCTGTGGGAATGTTGAGACCACTAACATAGGAGAAATAAAAAGATAAAAATGAAGACTAGAAGTAGAACTGTAAAGGTGAATGAAAAAGTATATAGCAAAAGGAAGATAGATTCCGTACGCAAACAATGTATCGAAGTTCGTGCAGTTGTGACAATGGCTCCGCCAATATCCAAATGAGGATTTTTTGATAGTGAGTTTCCAACAAAGAGGGCAATTTCAAAACCAAATCCCCAGCGCCGGAAGGAAAGATAAAAAAATTACCTCATTTAGGTTCTGTAATGCTTGACATGATCGATTTCTTAAAACAGTTTTTGAGAACAATAAAGGTACTTCTGATTGTGTTTTTGTTTTTTAAGGTTTTAAAATAAAACAATTTTCAAAAACTTATCTTAATAGAAGGAAAAAGATGCGAGAGTGTTAAAAAACAACTTAAATACGGCCAAATCCGAGACCAATAACGCATCGTCATGATCGGTAAGAATGGCAAAACCGATCTCAATTCCTCACTTCTCTCCATTCTGCAAGCATTAGGGTTACAAATCTCTCTTTGTCTCTCTCTTGGCACGCAACAAAAATTGAAACAGGTTTCTTTTTTTGTGTATTACTTACTTGAGCAGCAAGAAGGATGTACAATCATTTGAAGAGAAAGATGATGAAAATTAAAAAAAATAATGAGATTCTTCGTCTAGAATATTTTGACTACATATGCATCACATTCATTCAGAGGTTTAGCAACTATATGAACAAGTTCTCGAGGGCAAAGCTATTTGACTGCTAACAAGAATGGCATGGTCAGCCTTTGCTCCCAGAAAAGCTTATCAGCAGCAGATGGAAATTCATCAATCCTCATCAGAAATTAAACCACCTAGATTTAGGTTTTGGCCATCTTGTAGTTCAGGGAAGTGCCTTACAGTTTTTGAAGGCAAGATTGACAATCGAAGGGGTAGGCATAGCTGAGTGCAAGTTTGATGGATCAAATCCCCCTTCCAACTATTTGCATTCCACTTCCATTACCACAAAGCATTTTGCCCCTGTAGACTTCACTACAGCGGAAATTGCACAGCTGCGGCAATAATCAAAAAATATGGGTGCACCACTTTGAAAGAAAAAATTTGGAATCCTGATCAAGATAAAAGAGAAATTTGACTGCTGCTGACTATTCAAGTAAAACATATATCTGACATCAACAAGGATATTTCCTTCTTCAGAGGACTCGGATCAACAATGGTTGTACAAATATTGTCTTTACATTACTTTTGTATCTTTCCTTCATTGCACGCAAAAGACATAAACAAATGTTTCCTTTCCAGCACCTTTTAAATGTAAGAAGAGAATCCGGATAGTATATTTTTTGTATCCACCCTCTCTACTCCAAAGCTAAACACAATAAAACAGAAGAGTCTCTAGTAGCACTTTGCTAAAAAAACATCATTATATCCTTTATGCTGTAGATTCTAGCTTCACGGTCTGCAGTGTAGTCATGTAAGAGTGATAAAACTTGGAAGTCCACAAACCAAACTATGCACAGCATACCTTTTCACAGCTCCTTCAAAGTGAGAACATTGACAAAAGAGAAAGACGTTCAACAACAGAAGGTTCAACAACAGAAGATTAAGCCAGATTTGGCAAATCCATCCTAGCACCATGGCCATATATTGATGGAAGGAGCCATTGAAGGAAGCCCACATTAGTTTCTCCTTTTGATCTATTTATTGAGTACTCAATTAGCATGTTCCATAGGTCCCCAACTGTCCATCTCTGAGACAAAATCCAATGAGCAACCTGTGACAACATCAATCATGGTCCCTTGTAAGAAATCTTCAGAGAAAAACAAGTTCAAATTGAATGTGAATCCTCCTAGCACTTGGCTACATGAAGATAATTGGTTAACATACAGCATTACCACTAATTACAATGAACCGATTTAGGAAGGAAGCAATGCAGATAATGGGATGTGCATTTGTAAAACAAACCATAAACAAAATGGAAACTTAAATAAATGCAAATCTTGAAATCTAAGCCTAGCTCGGTCAGTCCTGTTGATGCCAATTTAATCTGAAATTTTGAATGCAAATACCAGATTGAATAGTACGAATATATAATATTGTAAGATTATTAGGAGGGTGATCCATATTCAAATGTGAAATAAGAAAGACAAATGACACATTTCAATACAGATGCCTATCAGGATGCCATCTCATGGGTTGAGATTGTTACTATGAAGGGAAGACCAAATTACCTCGTCTAGGCTCTGCAATGCCTCCAAGCCAAATGTGTAGTAAGCTATGAAAGGTCTTAGAGCCTGTTAGACATGAACCAAGACAAAATTGGTTTTCAAGCAAGATAAGTCAAAGATGAGCAGTACTACTGAGTTTGATTAATCACCACCACCCGTTTGACCCAATCCCTAACCACCTCATCCTAATCTCTATGCTGGTGAGCCAGAAAACCACAAAGACACAAATCTCATGCCCAACCACCCTCTTGTCCACACTTCATATTCTTTTTTCTTTTCTTTTGAGAAATAATTTTAAAAACTCTTCTATAAAATAGTGAGAATATATGAAAATATCTAATCATATCTTAAAATATCTTATATTATCCTCTACGATTGGCTTCTCTTATTATCTCTAAAGATTTGTTACTGTGTTTCCTTATGATAACTGCCACATACTCATATTTTTTTTTGGTCGGCAAAAATAATATATATTATATATATAATCAGTACCAGCGGTACTATCATTACAAATAGTTAGATTACCAGCCACATGGTTCCAACATCAGACTAAGGTCAGTCCCAAAGGAAACCAATAGCTGGGATCAAAATCTAAAAATATAAAATTACCTGAGAAGCTGCAAGCCACTGAATTATTGTCTTTACTTCAGGATCTCCTCCAAAGGCACCACATCCCCAGTTTCCAGTTGCAACCCCAATATTATTGCCCTGATCCATCCCGTGGTAATCATTTTGAGAATTTGTAATTTTGTGGTTGGAAATTTCTCCTTCATCTGTTTCCATAGATGTTGAGGTGGCAGCATAGAACTGTGAAGCAAAGGGTGTTCAAAAAAAGATAAATAAACAAAGACCAATGCAGATAGATGGCAGACATGGTCACATAGATACCTAGATCCTAATAAAAAAAAATTATGAGAATTTCATATTAAAAAAGTTGCTTAACCTAAAATCCAGTATCATTGTTTATAGAAAAACATGGGAAAGACCAACCAGTGCAGATGTACATCCATTCTCTTGCAATATTTTCTGATACGGTTGATATTTACATTGGTACAGAAAACCGCAGAATGCCTTATTGATCTCACTGCAGGAATGACAAAGCTATGTTCAGAATTTGTTTTGTATAATCAAATTTAACATACCTTTAAGGGTAACTATTACTAAACTAGAAATAATGTTCCCAACAAATTTCATTTTGAAGTCTCTTAATTTATGGACTCTGATAGAACTGACCAGAAACAGAGGCAAAGAATGTGTGTGTTATTATAATAGTGCACCCAAAACAGAGTACAGATGAATTTCGAGGTCTCACCACCCTCCATTTCCCAAATTCTCTCCCTATTTATTCTTACACACATGAGCAGGATTATACTTCTCTTCACAGGTGAAACATTCTCCTTTCCTCATCTTCTCATTTACTTCCGCAGGTGACAAATTATGGAAGGTTCTTCTACCTTGCCATCCACTCGATCATGTTTTAGCAGCATTAGTAGGATCAGCTACCTTAATATTTGCTGGTTGCCTATCCCTTACAAATCTCTGACCCAAATAACTGGGTTTCTGAAAATTATACCCCTTACTATTACTCACAGATAACTTCCCTAAGACTTGATTCTTATCTTCCACCCTGCAAGCCTTGACCATAGATTCCATCAAGTCTTTTGGTTCATGGAGCCTTACCTCAGAGCTGATCTCTTCTTTCAGCCCCTTGAGAAACACCTCCACCAGAAACGATTCCTCCAACCCCTTCACCATTCCGACATGCTTCTCGAATTGGCCTATGAATTCTTCCACTGTTTCTTCCTGTTCCAGCGCCAGCAAAGCCTGAAAAGGATTCCCTAGATTAGACGCTTGAAACCTTTGGGAGATTGCGATCTTGAACCCTTCCCAAGAATGGTTTGGGTTCCTAGATTCTCACCATTGGAACCACCCTAGAGCTTCTCCGTCCATGGCAATCATTACTGCTTCAAGCTTATCCTCTTCTCTTACAGCTTGCAACCGAAAATACTTTTCTATCTTCGTTAACCAGCCCATCGGATCTTCTCCCTCGAATATTGGCATTTCGAGAGTTCTCCACCGATTGCTGCCCTGTGCAGTGTTCCCTTTATTCCCTCCTATTGAATCGTCCACATGAACGTTCAATTCGGGAGGTTTTTAATCCCTCTAATAGACTATTTATAGTTTCTTAACTAACTAACAGTTAGCTATAACTAACTGACTGTTAGTTCTAACTAACTGACAGTTACTAAGGCTCTTAGCTCTTCTAACTAACTGACATTTACTATGGCTCTTAGCTCTTCCAAGGATATTTCCTAACACACCTCTTTCATCATCTATCAGAATCAAACTGACCAAGCATAAAGAAACTCTGTATTTATGAAAGAAGAAATATTATTAGGAAGTATGGTTACTATTATACTATTATAGCTACTGTGTAGTGAACTGAGTACACTCCTCCAAAGGCAACTCTGGAAAGAGTTTCCAACCTACAGGGAATGCATGCTTGCAAAACACACCTCTTATAAACAATTACAAATTTCAAAGTGCAAACATCAAAATAATGAATTTTAGATTACAAATTTTATCTTCGTATACTCTCTTAGTCCCATAAATAACAGTAAGTCAGTGATTCTACATCCTAAAAAGCAGTAGCCACATTAACCAATATTAACAGACCGGAGGAGAAAATTTGCCCTGTATTGTCTCATCCCTGGGCTACATAATGCATCAATTGCAACAATCCTAGTTTTCCGTCTTCCAAGAGTGTCTACTTCCCTTTCATCCACATAATCACCAGAAAATCGAAATGATGAAGCATACCTAAAGAAATCATGAAATATTATCACCATTAGGTTATGTAGGAAGTTCCCAGCAATTATAACAGTGAAATAAACAGCTGAAAAACATATAAAGTGACATCACATCAAAATAATTGTTTCTTTTTAATTTAGTTCACCCTACCATATGTATACTACTATACTGTATATACATCATCACAAATAACAGTAAATTTTAATCTTTATATTCTTGGGAGTATATAAACTTTAGTGTTAAAAATCTGTTGTATCTAGGTGTGCAAACAAACAATAAGGAGAACAAAAATAGACATGAAACTTAAATGTTTCAAGCTACGACAAACCATTGGCCAACAACACAGACAAATCACAAGAGAAAAATCACTATTCAAAGCATAACAATCAATAAACATGCTTTTCTTGCAAATTCAAATAGAAATGGGGGAAAAGAAAACTCCCATCACATTTTTGAAGTATTTTAATCTAGTATTAGGCATCAACAATTTTATTTCATATTCAAGTTTAGATCCATTGAGTAACACTAACCCTGTATAACTTGAGAACCTTTCCACACCAACAATTTCTATAGCCTCATTATCTGCCATAGCTGGCAAGAAAAGCATGCCAACCATCAGTTCTGGACTGACCATGAAGCGGATTTCCTCCTATATCAGACATTTACAAGCAAATTTGTCAGCATCAATAGAACAAATGTTCAAGTGACAAAAAAATATCTGAACTTAAAGAATCTACAAAATGATGAAAGGTGCTAAATACAATATGTACACAAGACTGCATGCACATGCTTATATCATGAACTATGATATAAAAGCTACTATAATCGACAAAAACTAAGTATAAAGTGTTATAGGTGGAAATAAAAACATATTGTACCTGTACACACCCCCTGCCAAGAGCACCTCCCCCAAGATATTTATTTGCAAAATCTACTTCAACAGCTCCACTTGATTGATCTTCTATGAGCCCTGAACTGTGAACCTATTTAAAATGCCAAACTATTACCTATTACAAACCAAATGGATGATTTAAAAATAAAAACTAAAATAAATTATTTCTGACAATTGAAAATAAATTTCCTTCAATTACCTCAAATCTGCATAGAGGTATAGCAGAAGTGCTCCAAAAATTAGCATCTGGGTAAGAAATATGAATAGAATCATTTTTGAAGGGAAGTACTTTTCGCTCAAATGAGACAATACCCTTGGGCATTTCAGAACTTATCCTTTGAAAATAGTGAACGATGCACCAAATCTTATTTTCCTGTTTTTGACTGTAATCATCATACAGACTCCTGAAAATGCAGAAAGCAGATCTTTTGGATTTCAAGAAAAAAATAATTATGACATATGAAATAGGACAATAAGTCTTTGATATGAACTACAGTACTATACCGATATCAATTTTATCTCTCTCTTTCACTCCCATTGAGTCACTCTCACACACACACAAACACCTGTCTTAAGATATATCAAGTGCCGCAGCATCTTGACAACACTGGGAGAAATAGAATGATAAAAATTAAGACTAAAACAAGCGAACAAGAATACATGGAGATACAAAAATATATTGCTAAAGTTTTCTCACCCAAACAATACATCGAAGTTAATCATTGGAAGATGTATCACAGGTCTGTCACTGACTGGGAATAGACAAAATAATGAGCAGCTAAGAAGAGCAGCAATCAACTCCTGAAAGGCCAGAATCTGATAATGTTAACTATAACCATCTTTAGCATGCATCATACAATAAAAATGGTAGTAGAAGCAGCATCAACAGTTGTGATAGCAGTAGCAGTCAAGTTTTACTATAATTGTGTAATTTATTTAGTAGTTTTGATGCTGTTGGAGTAAATGCACATAAAGAAGAAAGTAACCTGGGTAAGGAAGACTATCCCTGGTTGCTGTGAATCCAACAAGCGAAGAGCAGTAGTGAGCATAGCTCCTGCCTCTCCATCTATAGCCATATTATCAGTGTTTTGATAGTGTGATTCCAACAAAGAGGGTAACCTCAAAAGCAAATTCCCCAATGCGGGAAGCACCTCCTGAAACCACTTGCTAGATTCCTCTCCAGACATAACCTCGTCGAAGAAGAGGGCATAGCCATGCGGAGCGGAAGGGGCTAAGGGTTCGGAAGAGAGAGAAAGGGCGTTTCTGAGGTCAGAAATGGCTTGGAAAAAGTGGTGGCCCGAGTTGACTCGCCCTCCTCCGAGTTCTCTCAGTGTTTCCACCGCTTGGGACGGCCAAAACGGAGAGGAACAACGCATGACCACGGGTAGATATGCCAGAATCGATTGCAACTCCTCTCTTTCTTCCATTCTCAAACCAACTTTGTGAAAACCAATTAGTGTTCATTTGGCTTATACAATTCATCATTCTGGGTTAAAACTCCGGTTACAAATACTAACTTCTTTACAACAAAATTATTAGATTTTTTTTTTCTTCTAAGATCAGGTATTTCATAACCAAAAATCATCCCAACAATTTTTTTTTCATAAACACAATAAGAAATACAACCCTCTAATATCTTTAAAGAATTTATTCATCTACTAATTATATTAGATCTTATTGGTAAAAAAAGTAATTAAAATTCATTTGAATTTACAATTTTCCAACATTGCATTAATATAATTACTTTATTAATTACATAAAAATAGTTTTAAGAAATAGTATTTACTATTTAAAAAATTTAGGGACTAAGAATAGCATTTGACTCTTTTTTTTAGTTGAGTAACATTTAACTGTCCTAAGTTATTGTGCCAAGTAATTAGAATTATGTAATTATTTATCTCACAATATGAATTTAAATTAGCTTTTATTTCGGTAGTATTTAGCTTGTAAATTGTAATTAGGATTATGATTTTTTTTCCCGTCTCTCCTTATTTCCTGAATTGTTTTTTGGACATAATGGGGCCAGAGGCCCAAAGGAACAGCTACACAGAAATAAATGAAATTTAGTTTCTGAAATGTTGTTAAATTTCTTTAATATATTTCAGAAATCAAAATCTAAAACATATATATGTTACTAAAACTATATTTCATCAAGGATCTAACTCAATTATCTATCTTCGATTCCTACAAAAATTTAAAAAATACATTTCAAATACCAATAATACATTTTAAAAATGATTCCTTAAACAAGTATTGGGATTTTAATCTTGTGAATACTTAAGCATGTCATGTCATGTCATGATAATGAAAAAGAAGAAAAAAATGCAAAAGAAAATTGTATTCACCGAAAGAAGGCTCAAGATTATAACTGGATCGTGTATTCCACGAAATCCCATGATCCTGCTGTGACTTGATCCATCTCATTGTTAAGGAAAACATCAAAATAGGGACTCTTCAGTCCATATACAGATATGTAACTCAATTTTTTAGTAATAAAGTTGATTTAAAACCTGTGTAGAATTGCACTTCAAACAACAAAATAAATTGCACGATTAAATAGTTATTTTCGTATCTTAATGTATAAAATATTAACAAATTTATTTTCAAAGAAATTTTAAATTTTAATCTTCAAAAGTAAAAAAAAACATAAAAAATTTATCCTTTTGTTAACTTTCGTTCGTTACTGTTAATGAAAAAACTGACATAACTCAAAGGGATGAAAATGTCACAAAATTAATTGTCAACATAGCTACATAATAGATTAGACCAAAATGTCACTAATTTACCATTAAATCAAAATGCCAATAATTTTTCATCAAAATGTCTGTATTTTTTTTTTACTAAAATATCAATGATTTTTCATTGAACCAAAATGTCAGTACGTTTTTATTTGTCAGTCCCCAAATTTTGTTTTATTTGAGGATAAAATATAATTTAATCTTTATTTTCTTCTCTTTTTTATCATTACAAATATAACGTTACAATAAACACTTAAAAGGATAAGAAAGCAAAAATACGTTAAAACAAACATAATAATAAATATAATATTAATTAATAATCAATCTTTAACTTATTGGCATTAAGATCCAACGTAATTTAGTGACATTTTGGTCCAATGAAAACACACTGAAATTTTGATAAAAAAAAATACTGATATTTTTATATGATGTGAATAATTTGTTTACATTTTTTTATAATTATTAATTATGAATTAGAATCATAAAAACTAAATATTAAGATTGACTCATATAGTGCACGTGATAAAATATTAGTATATATATATAAATTAGAATAAGATTATTGTTAAATAGACCTCCATTAAATATTAAAGAGTAAATTATTATGATTATTTTTTAAGTTTGTCTTAGTTACATAAAATATTTTATTTATATTATCTTTAACCCCTTGCACAAATAAAATGTGTTAAGTTCCCCTTTTGTCCTTTGTTCTTCCTCCAATTTCCTCTCTGAACTAAACAAAAACCATTCACACCTCCCTTGATGTCCCCCTCAACTCCCTTTTCCCACCATGTGTGAGTATGACACTGGCATCTCTAAACGCTACTCCTGCCTCTTCGGCTAGTTTGATCTTTCCGCGCCACCGTATGAAGAGCAATGGAAGAGAACAGTTTGAGGAACAAAGCGAGAAGGAAGTCATAAAAATTCGCCTTATATTTTTCACTTGTTTACTTGTGCCTATACTTTTCAAATTCCCCTATCCTCCGATTGCGAGTTAGTAAAAAGCTACCAACCTTCAAACTTCACACATTGTTAAGATAATTGTATGGGTACTTAATGTATGCCATCATATTTAATATGTGGGGTAGTCATTGTTAAGATTTCAAAGGGTTCCATTTGAACCAAGTCACAAACCACTCTGCATTAGATTTGCAGTGAAGTTAGTCAAAGTTAAAGGATAAAGATGAGGGTATTTTAGGTAGAATATTTTAATGATAACTTATTGACATTTTAGTTCAATCTATTCAACAACTATGTTGATAATCATTCTTGTGACATTTTCGTCCTTCTGTGTCACGTAAACTATTCCATTAATGATAACGGACGAAAGTTAACGAATGGATGAATTTGTTGTATTTTTCTTACTTTCAGATATTAAAATTTGAATTTTTATCTTTCGGAAGCAAATTTGTCAGTGTTGCACAAGAAGAAAATAATTATTTATCCTAAATTACAGAGTAACTTGATCTTTTTGGCCATTTCAAAAACAAAATTATGAAAAATTAAATTTACTTCACCATAAATAAAACTTTTCAACTTTCACATTAACAAAAGTTATTTGAATGTGAAACTTACAACATTATTTAAATTTATACTTGTTCTATTTACTATCCAAACAAAGTTATCTTTTTTAAACTCACTTTTAAAACAGTACTCCTAAGCACAATAAGTACTGATAAAAACAAAATCAAATCAGGAGAAATCTAAAACAAAGAATTTTTTAGTTAAATCAAGTTCATCACCATCTATACATTCAAAAGCAAAAACAAGTATGAATCCCGAAGAGATATAGATAATAACTAGATTGTTTTTGCAACAAGTACGTTGATTGGTGTGACCGTTTAGTTAACGTGAACATAATATTCATTAGTGGATCACAAAATAAAACTTACACTGAAAACAAAATGAACATTATTATCAAGAAGCGCTTGGAGTAGATGCGGCTCCATTCCTCCTTATATCAAGGCTATTATGGTTGTTTAATACTTGTGCAAATCTTCATTGAGCCTCAACCATCACTTGTTCGGCAATTACACGTCTACATATATAACTCGTCCATGTAATATCTGTAAAAAGAGCTGATTCATTTTCTGAATTTTGGCATTTCATTAGGAAAAAAATAATTAGGGTTTGTAGATTCTGGCCTTTCCGTTCATACCAATCTGTGCCTTGCATGCTTCTTCCTCTTTAGCAGAAGTGGCATATCCAAAACCTTTGGATATATTCTTGGTTTTATTCAGTATTATATTAGCTGGAAAAGTTAAATGATATTTGCGTGAGAATTCTAATCTGGAAGATTTTAGGCTCTGTTATGACAATAGAAGCACATACCGTTCAGAACACTGCCATATTGAGAAAAAGCTTTGGCTAATTCCTCCTCTGTCGTAGAAAATGCTAAACCTGCATCAAGATTTACAGGTCATAAGTCATAACAGCAAGACAGTTTTATGTTTAGGGTAAATAAAAAGAAATACATCAGCTACATGCAGGTGACACACAGAAAGCACCTTTGGATCCAAAACAGAAGGGTGGAAGAAAATAGTCGAAGGGCACTCAAATAAACCTCCCCACAATTCAAAGTAATTTGTACTGCATTGCCATTTCTTAGTGGGTATCATTTCTTAGAGCAAAAATATTTTTGAGAACAAAAATACAGCACCAACAAAACTTGAACAAGGACAAAGTAGAGAGGTCTACATTGTTAACGGTCAAGAGCCCCCTCTCAATCCTTTAAAGATTATTTCTTCCTTCAACACAGTTTGAATACCTATCCAAACAGTTCTGCCATGAGATTGAGGCAGCCATCTATCTTATCAAAATAACTCCTGCTATCTCCCCCCTCCCCCACCACCACAAACCACACTCACAAATCATCGCTAACTTGTCACAAAATCATGCATGGAAACACAATTCATAGCCCAAGAACTTACCCAAAACAAAACATTACTAGTGTTTTTTTCTGGCAGGATTCCATAATAAATTCCAACCTCCCTTGCAACTTAAATTAAGTTGGCCAGCTTGAAGTCTTTAGTTAGTAAATCAATGTTCACTTAATTTAGATTTTACTAAAAAAAACGCACCAGAAAACGACAAAGGGAGTGAAGCCAATGCCAAAAAAATTGCTGATGTCTGTTGTTACAACTTAAAGAAAGAAAGAAAATGATTTAAAGTTTCTTTATGATGAAGCTGGCAAGGGCCCTGGTAGCTTGGCTTTGAAAGTTCTCACCTAAGTCCTAACAAAAACTATTCCCTCTGCCGTAAATAATAAACAAAAACAAGTCAACATGAAAATCTTGCTTAGATTCCAATTCCATTTCTCTTTTCATTTAGTTTATATAAGCTCACTCAATTTTAAAGTAATAGTATCAGACTTACAGGAGTTTTTGAGTTTTGACAGTATATAAACCGGAATGAAGGCCTGAAGAGTAAGAGCGAAGCGAAGAGGGAAAAGAAAATAGCGTACCAATTGGAGACAAGTGAAAGCAGCAACTGGCATGGAACCAAAAGAACGACTGGGAGCAAATCCACCCACGCTTCTGATTTTCAAGGGAAGATAATGCTTAATTGATACAAGTAGTAATGGCACGGGTCAAAACATTTTTATATTTGTAATCTTTTTTAATTTTAATTTAATACTATTATAAATTTAATGTAAAGCATTTACATGTTTTTTATTATGTTTTATAATTTATATATATATAAATTATTTTTTATTTATATTAATAATACATAATATTTTTTTAAATTAAAGATCACGAATGTCTCAACTTCATATAATTTAAGGTTAATCTTTCTAGGATGCTAATTCTATTAAATAATTTTCTCACATGTAATTAAAAGTGAGATCTTATATCATATCGTAGTATCAATCGTATGCTTATTAATAATTAATAATACATAGTATGCCAAAATGTTAACAATTAACAAATATATAATATATATTACTATTTTATTAATTTCTTTAAATAGTTTTCAAAAAAATAAGTATTTATTTGACGTAGTATTTTTTATTTTATGATATGTAAAGTTAATGTGTAATCTTTCCTTTATGGCTCAATTCTCAAATATGTCTTTTTTCTTCTAAAATTGATCAAGTTTGAATTTTCGTTCTTGAAAAAAAAATATCTTTTCATTCTCATAAAATGGCTTAGAATAAGGTTGATTCTGAACCTAAAGTTTTTAATTTAAATTTTTAAATACATTTTTTGGTTAAGAATAGTCACAAAATTTATAAAAAAAAAAAACCGCCACAAATTTTGAATTACTCTTCTCTAACCTTCTTCATCTTCCAACTTGAGTCCGCCGCGTCAAAATACCACCACAAAATGCGCAAAAAAAATCATTGCGAGTGCATTCTTGTTCATGCGCCACCGCCGTGTCGAAAACTCTTCCCAACGCCAAGAAAGAGTAACTTCACGGCGACACCGACGCACTTCGATTCCTTCAACGTCATGGTGGGAGAAAGAGAACGAGCACCAAACCCATAGCAAAACACCACACTGCACCAAACCCAGATCCATAAGCCTAGATCTGCGGCACACCAAACCCCTCTGAATCATATGTTTGTGGTTTTTTTGTTATTGTTGGTGGTGATGGTTTTCTTGGTGGGCTACACTTTGGGAGTCACTCAGTGGAGGTTTATAGTGGTGGAAGATAGAGAAGGAGGGGTACGATGTGGCAATTTTTAACCATCAAATCTTAATACTTAATTTTTAAATTATGTATTTTTTATTTTTAATTAAAATGACAGTTAAAAATCATTATTATTCATAAAAAATTTAATCTATCCTTAATCAGACAAAAATTACTAAAATTATGCATTTTAAGAAATAATAGGACTTGATTGAAGTTTTTTAAAATATCAAAACTTTATAAATAATTAGAGGATCTAAATATGTATTAAATCCAATAATAAATATCATGCATATGAATTTGCTATCTCAATCTTTCAACATATATATATATATATATATATATATATATATATATATATATATATATATAAAGCAATCACTCATGAGTCAGGTATATTGATCTCGGTGTATGAAGAAAAAACTGGAGTCCCTGAAACCAAGAAATTCCCACACGCGTTTCATGATTACGCAGTCTCTGACAAAGTTCAAGCAACTCTCTTTCAACTCCTTGGTATCCAATATTCCACCGATCAACTTGCTCTTCCTCCATTGAATTCACTACTCTTGTATCCAAGTTGAACCTTGATCAAATTTAAAATTCAATGATTTTAAGTTAATGACAATTAATGACTTGGATTAAGTTAGGTTGCTTTTATCTTTTCCCTGTTCTGTGTTGGCTTCAATAACCCGAACTTCCTGTATATAAAACAGTATTTGATTATTGAATTGATTGAGTTCTTTCCCCCTCGTGTTAACCAACTAATTTTCCATTTGACTACACCATTTTAAGTACGATTCTATCACTTTGTTTTTAAATAGGTGTCATTTCTCTTTCTATAATATATTCCATATGCAATCATCTTAACATAAATAAAAACTAAAAATAAATTGATGGACACCAAGTTTACCAATCATCATATGAAGATGAAATCAAGTAATTAGACAAAAATAATTAGTTAAAGTTTAAATCATTTGGATATTATTCAAATTTAATTTTTAATAGAAATAATTTTTGATCAATTTTTTCTTCTCTTTTCGTCAAACTCCGAATTAACCTTGACATTTTTTTGTCTAATGAATCTAAAGGTTAAAATTTAAAAAGTGAAGAATAGAAAGGATTTGATAACACGAATAATACAAGGTCTCGAAAATTAGTGATCTAAAATCACAATACAGGCATGGTGGTGGGCAATGGACACAAAAATACAATGATTATGTGTAAGTGCAACTGCTTCTCGGACTTTGACTTAATGCAGTGAAGCATTGATACGCAAATTACACGTGAGAAACCAATAATATAAATAAATAAAAAAGAAAGATATTGCCAAAAAAAAAGGGGCAGGTTCTAGCCTTTTAAGGCGTCTGAGTGGCGGCGGTTTCTAGCTTTGCTCTGAGGTCTTTCCTTAATATCTTTCCTGATGGAGACTTGGGAATAGCATGTACAAAATAAACTTTGTGCAGTCTTTTGTAAAACACTACCTGTTGACAAAAAATTAAACAATAAGCTTCAATTAAATTTATATGTGCAGTCTTTTACATTTACTAATGTAAATCACTTCATGTTTTATGTATTTGATCGATATGATCAATGAAGTGAGCCAAATTGTGTAGAAATAGCTAAAATATAATTATTGTCACCGTTACATACCTGTTTAGCTATAAACTCTTTTACAGCCTCTTCAGTTAGATCAAAGCCGTTTGATCTCACAACGAAGGCAACAGGAACTTCACCAGCAGCAACATCCTTTTGTCTGTTAACATATTGATAAAATTATTAGTCAGTCAGTCATGTCCACTATATATGCACAATAAACCATTAAAATTCAGATTATTAAGAAGCTTACGGGACTACAGCTGCGTCTGCAATGGAGGGATGGCTTACAAGAAGCCCTTCAAGTTCTGCAGGGGGCACCTAGCAGAACAAAAGAATAAATATAATTAATTAATTACTTGCTGTCACATTGTTTTCTCTCTATAAAACTACATGATGAGGCAAATTTAAATGTAAATATACCTGGAAGCCTTTATATTTGATGAGTTCTTTCACCCTGTCAACAATGAAAATTTCATCATCTTCATCTACATAGCCAACATCACCGGTGTGAAGCCAACCCTCTGAATCTATGGTCAATGCTGTCGCTTTCTCATCGTTCAGATATCCTGACATATTTGAAATTAAGAGTAGATGCATAGCCAATTAACATATAAATTAATTCTTTCCCAAGAATGTATAAAGAAAAAGTGCAGAGGAACACTATATTATAGTAGTACTAGTACCTTTCATGATCTGTTGCCCTCTGATGCAAATTTCACCGGGTTGATTGTAGCCAAGAGAACGACCAGTTTCAGGGTCAACAACCCTGAGTTCTGCATTTCTGACTACGGTACCACAAGAGCCTGATTTTGTTGGGAAAGGTTGCTTTGCAAAGCCCAAGCACATGGACAGCACTGGTCCTGCTTCTGTCATCCCGTACCCCTAAACATACCACAAGAAGAGGATGTCCCAAGTTTAGAATTTGGATTTTGTATGTACCTTAACAACATCTAATGTAAGGAACACAAACACATAGCACATATTTATATTTGTCAACCTTGCGCATTATTGGCACCCATCCAACTCTTTTTTCGTGCGCAATGTACCAGTTTGTGTAAATATTCAGTTTGTAATTCAACCATCAGTAATGTTATTAAGTGTATGCTTAGAACAGATTAATTTTAAAAAAGTAATTGCTCGGTTTTATAAAATTTCGTAAAACTTACCAACACAATTAATTATTCTTTTAAAAGGACATATAAAATTGGTTAGAAGAGAATCAAAAAATAATAAAAATTAATAAACTAATAATTAATATTTATTTTAATGATATTTTGTTCGATTTTCTTTTAATTTAATTCAAAAATTTAAATTTAGGTACCAACAAACTCATCAGAGTGATATTGTGTTTCATTTTCTTGAACGTGGGGTAATCGTTCTAACAAAAATTAATGATACTTCAAACACTAACGTATCCAATATATATATATATATATATATATATATATATATATATATATATATATATATATATATATTTATTAAAATATAGAGTGCACTGGAGCAGATCGCCTTGCCACTGAATCTTTGACTGGTAACTGTTGGTTGGCATTACGTCACTTGGACAATTTAACTAACTCAAACTACAACGTAAATGAAGGTGCCAAGTTTGACGTTGGTTAGGTCCATGTACACGTTACTAAAAGTCTTATATGGGTGCTTGTGCGGCTTATTCACTATTTTTACATTTTGGTGTTTGGTGAGGTACTATTTTAATTTTAGTATATTAAAATATAAAAAAGAGAACTTTAAGGAAAAATATAAATAAAAAAAGTTAAAATAATACGCTATAGTATCCTTACCGAAATTATTTGAAAAAGGATTGACATGTTGAAGTACAATTTATACGAGAATTAGTCTACGTAGTACGTACTGGGAAAGGTTTAACCACCTCAAGTTGCAAACAAAGGGGAATGAAATAAAAATGAAAAAAAAAAACGCATATGCTCCGGATCACTTGATCCAAAATATACGACTGAGTATCAATAAAAAAAAATTAGCATGTACACGGTATTAAAAATATAAATAATATCTTTTTTAAACATTTTTATGTTTCTATAGTTAACATTATTTAATGAGACTTATATTATACTTTACTTAATAATAAATAATTAAAAACAGCATCAAAAGATTTTAATGTTATATAGATTGAACCGGTAAACGTTTTGAAACTGTTTCTTATTGATGATGTACGATAGACAAGTAGCAAAACTCAACTTGGAAGAACCAAATTGTAGTTTGCGATGACTCCAAACCCAAATTCATCTTTAATTTCCTTTTCCGTCCATCGCCATCATAATTAATATTTCATTTTCATATAGTCCCCAGTATATCTTTTCTAACTTTCCTGCCGAAAAATAATTTACGTTTTGTATACCTCACTTAGCTAGCCACGTTTAGAGTTAAGACACCAATTAAACAGTCAAACACAGCAAAGGCAATAGAAAAAGAAAACGTAAATGACTAGAATGGCATCATCGAATTGATTCCCCGCCCTCCAACAACCGTACGTGCACCGCATGCAAAAGTTGTATGAAAATAAGTAGCCACACAAAATACAGGTGGGAGAGTTAAATGAAGATTATGCTTATCTTATCTTAAACTAAGATTGATTGTAATTTGTAACACACTCTTTAACATATATGTAAGTTTTTCTTATTTAAAATATATAGTTACATAAAAAAGGAAACCTATGTAAATTTATAATTTATTATAAAATTCGGTCAATAATTATTAATAATAAAAGTGTTTTCTTATCAAAATAACTTGAAGGCAAGTGTAATTAAATGTAAAGTGTGGTGTTAAGTTACCTGTCCCAAAACGGCTTGAGGCACCCTGTTCCGGAGAGCTTCCACGAGCTCCTTCCCCAAGGGAGCAGCTCCCGACAGCACTAACCGTATTGAACTCAGGTCAAAATCCGCCACCATCGGATTCTTCGCCAACGCCAGCACCAGCGGCGGCACCACCATCGCCACCGACACGCGGTGCCGCTGTATGAGCTCCAACAGCGTCCCAATCTCGAACTTCTGCATCAACAAAACCGCACTCCCGGCCCTAAGCGCGCACAAAAGCACACTGTTGAGGGAGAATATGTGAAACAACGGAAGCACGCATAGGAGCACGTCCTCGGTGGTGAGGTAGAGGTTAGGGTTCTCTCCGTCAACTTGTTGCGCCACACTGGTTGTTAAACTCTTGTGCGTGAGAACCACTCCTTTAGGTAAACCCGTCGTGCCGGAAGAGAACGGCATCGCCACCGCGTCGTCGGGTTGGATATCAACCTCCGGCGCGTCGCTCTCGTTCGCCTCCGAGAGCACCGAGAAGTGGAGGCAATTTTCCGGCGGGTCGTCGACGGTCACAACCTTGAAGTCCTCGCCGAGCTTCGCGCCGTCGTCGTGGTTGCGAAGCTTGTCCACGTACATTGCCTGCGTTATGATCAGCTTCGTCTTGGAGACGGTAAACTGCTTGAAGATCTCCGCGGCGGTGTAGAACGGATTGGCTGTGGTGGCGACGGCGCCGATCATGGAGGCAGCGAGGAAGGAGAAGACGAACTCGGCGGAGTTCTGGAGAAGGATCATGACCACGTCGCCCTTGCGGATTCCGAGGTTGGACAATCCGGCGGCAATCTTGCGTGAAATGAGGTGTGTCTCGGAGTAGGTGTAGGTTTTGGCGGCGGGTCCGACGATGAGGCATGGGCGGTCGGAGAATTGGGATAGTTTCTGAAAGCAGTAAGCGTGGAGAGGGAGGTGGTTGGAGATTGGGATATCTGGTAATTTTGATTTGAAGACATGGCTAGTTTGGGGATCACAGTCACACACTTGGTTTTGGTCAGTTTTGGAGGTAGACACCTCTTTGGCATCAAGAGAAGCAGCTACCGTTGTCATTGTCTTAATGTGAGAGAATGGGAAATGGGGCAAGTGTGGAAAGTAATATAAGGGAGGGGGTGTTAGGTGGGAAGGAATGAATGAATGAATCGCCTTCTTCTTCTGGCCATTCTTACTTACCTACCTACCCACCCCCTTCAGCCTGCCATTGTGGATCCTTATTAAATAAATCAAACTACACCTAATTCATTTTCAAGGTAAAAACTTATTCTTAGTCAAATTTACCATTCACGCATGTCTTAGTTAGTCCATCTATAATACGTATCACATTGATGAGACAGAGTTTATAAAACTCACTCATGGGTCAACTATTCACTCTATAATTTCAGAAATTTAATTTGTATAAAATAAATATACAGCAATCAATTAAAAAGCTTCATGAATTTTTTTTTATTGAAAATTGCTTAAATAGGTTACGGGTTACTATTATTATTATTATAGGATTAATTTTATTTTTTTTGCTGAATAAAAAAAGAAGCTTATTGCTCCGGTCATATGTTAAATTTTAGTCACTATGTCCGTCACAAAACTTGATATTTGTCTTGTCCATTTGTTATGTTTTGTTTCTTTTCTCTTTATGGGCAGTTTTATATATAGGATTATACCATTAGTTCCGTGAAGTATACCAGGGTTTAATTGATGTAATACAAATTAATTTTTTAATACTAATTTTAATCATTGAAAACTTTTATTTCAGGTAGAAAAAGAGTTGGTATATATTAAAAATCATATTAAAAAAAGGCAACATTCAGTCAGTTATATTAAAAATATATTTATAGAAAAAGATATTTATTTAAGCAAACTCTTTTTTTCTTTATGTTACATGTTAGATATAATTGGTCAGTTTTTATGTTACATGTTAAAAAATAAAGCCAATACAGCGAGAGAGTGAAAATAAATAAATATAAATCTTCTTTAATCTGTCGAACACAATGCCTTAAAAATTAAAATATTCAAAAAAAAAATCTTAGTTGTTGTTTCACGTGGGAATTCTTTCGTACAGGCGTAAGGGGAGCAGTATGTTGATGGTATGGTGCTCAGGTCAAACTGGCAATGTATATATATGGCATTTTTTTTTTTTGGTATAGATATATATATATATATGGCATGTTGAGTTTATAGGATTATTATTTTTCTTCGAGAAAGAAAATACGATAAATTAAATATTAACTTAATTATTTTATATACGGAGCCAGTCACACAAAAATTATATATGGGAGTAACTATACTTAAATACAAAATAAATTAAAATATATAACCAATTGTGTAGCTAATTAACTAAATAATCTTTTCATTTAACCTTTGTAGTTTTTGTAGGCAGAAATCACGAGCTGTTTAAGATGTGTGATACCCACGTTAGTTGAAAGATAATAAACAAATAAAAAACAGTTGAAAGGTAAAAATCTAAGTGGTAGTTGAAAATTATTAAGTTAGCTTAAAAAAAAAAAATTGTTTAAATGTGTTGCTTATCTTAATTTTGTAGGTTTTACAATATTACATAAATTTAAGTACTCTATAAAAAAATTTACTTCAATATCAAGGTTGCTAAGATGAAAGCTTAATTTTATTTTGTTTTTGAGCAAAATATACAAACACCCCTTAAGTTTGTTTGTTTGAACATATTATACACACATTCCTTCAGTATTTGACCCATACATAAACATCAATTATTTTCGGATTCCAATTATATTAGTATCTCTTTTCCGGTGTTAATTTCGTGTACCCAAAATTGTCAAGTGTTAGTCATATGGTCCTTTAAGAGAATTTTTATGATAAAAATACTCATGTCTTCTCTCCACCAACCGTTTAAATCATATATTTTAGGGGTTCTTCACGCATTCGTAAGTTATTGATAGTGGGTCATAGGTTTCATTTGCTTTTGTACTGAAGGTTTCACAATTTGATGAAAATTACAATTTTGTTTCAAAATTAGGTGCATTTTTTGTTTCCTTTTTGTACTTATTTGGTGCATTTTTTGGGTTAAAGGTTTCTATTGTGGAGAAATTAGTCGATAAATCTATTTTTAACCCAGGTAGACGTATATGATGGCCGTCAAAATCCTAACAGACAAAGATGATAGTCATTGAACCTCAAAAAGAACTCAAACCCTAGCAAAACACATTTTGGAGTTTCTAATTTGAAGGTTTCAAAACATATGAGGGAGCAGCGAAAATGAGAGTTTTCAAAACTATGAAGGGTAATTTCTATCTTTCACAAACACACTAATAATGTTATATAATTAACGGATTTGTTTAGGAGTGTAAAAGAAATGCATTTTTAAGAGAGGAGATGCGCCTGTAATGTATCCAAATTTGAGGGGATATTTGTGTAATTTGCTCTTCTTTTTTTATTAACCACTTTTGGGAAGTATGTTATGTTAGTAAGAGATTCTAACTCATGATCTTCTTATCAGTGCAATCCTTATGTCCCTTCCCTCAACCACAAAACTACCTCATGACTCTCGCTTAACTTAATTTTGTGAATCATCCTACAGTTTGTTAATTAATTTCTCTCTTTTATGTTTTGTTTGGTAGAGAGGATGAAAATATAGTAAATAAAAATAGAAGAAAAAATTGAATTAAAGTAACATGTAAAAGATGTGAGACTCATGTTAATTTTTTACTCTCCCCTCTTTTCCCACTCTAAATCCTCTATGAAATAAAGGGTTAGAGCTTAAAAGAACATTTTTTTATTCTTCACAATTTTTAAGCATCGTTGCTTATAAAATTAAGCAAAGCAAAGATGTTTGTGTAAACAATGATTTCTCCAATGATAAACTTTAATGAGAGATTTCACTTAAGTTGAAGTGTAAGTGACAAAGTTGGAGGGGATGGTCTTATTAGATAATAAGTTAGTAAAATTATTTGTTGATTGTAGACAAAAATAGAAATGTTTATATGTTATTTGTATAAATTTTAATTTATTTTATTGGTAAAATATATTTTGTAGTATTTATAACTATTTTATAATTAATTTTAAATTCTTATATTTTTTATAGATAAATCATTTTAATTACACTTGTGTCTTTCTATTATTATTTTTATAGTGTGTATTATACTATTCTTATACTATATCTCCAAATATTTTCAATCATATTTAAAATAAAGTAAAAATAGCATATTTTATTAAGTAGATATTATATTTTCATTATGTTAATTAGTGTAATGATTAAAATATTTTGAAATATAATGTTGGAAATGTTATAAAAACAATATAAATAGTGCAATGGTTAACATAAATAGTGTAATATAAACTATTCAGAAAAATCATTAAGAAAAATCTAAATCTATCGTTATTAATATCTTGAAGTATAATGTTGAAATAACGAAAAGATGTTTACAGGGGCTGAAAGATTTGGTCATGGGAACTTAGATGGCCTCCGCATAAATAAATATTATAAATAATATAATGGTTAAAATAAGTAATATAATATAAAAATATTTAAAATAATAAAAAAATAAACTTAGAATCTATTATTATCAATATCTTATGAAATAAAAGGATAATAATAAGAAACCTAGTCTTCTGGAGAGAAAAAAAAAACTTACCTTATCGATGGAATAAGGGAAATAAAAAAAAAGTATATAGTAAAAAAAAACAAATTTAATAAATATTTTAAAAACAAAGAGAAATAAATAAGTAACTAGAGTTTAATATTTTAAAAATATTATTTGAAGTACGATTTTAAAAATATTATAAATTATTAAAAATCTTATTTATTAAACACTACTAATAAGATTGAACAAGTTTTTCAGTTAATAATTAAAAATAAAAAAGTTAAAACTAATTGAAATAAAATATCAAACACAATAAGCCAGTGAAAAAATTTATTTATGAAATAACTAAAACTTTTCAACCATTAAAAAAATTGGAACATAACCTATAATATTTCCTAGAAATATGATTTGTTAAGAATATAATATGATACTTGATGTTCCGCAGCGAATGGTGGGTTGGGATTTGAAGTTCGTCTGGGCAAATTTTTTTTTTTTTTAAGTGGTTGGTTACCTTGTGTATATTTCTTACTGATTCGGTAGGTTACTTTACCTAATTTTACAGATTTAAACTTCAATATCGACTGCAGGAAGTCTGTGTCTACTAAAATATATGTGATTATTAATTTGCATGACAATTACGTTAAAAATAAATAAATAAAATTCGACACCATAACAACCGATTGCAATACTTCAATTGCAATGCATGGTCAACGATGGATGTATGAATTGATAGATCACGACAAAGAATCATGGTTTGGTTTGGTGGTTGCGGAGCATTTGACTCGAGAGTAGGGATTATTGTGATGTAATTTGGTTTAATTTTTTAATAAAAAAATACTCCAACTATACATAAAAATAACATGTGATTCATTTTAATTTGATTGAATATAATATTAAATCTGAAACAAACTAAAGTTTATTTTTATTCAATTCGACATTTTTTTTAAAAATTCATTTTATACTTTTAATTTTATTTATTTATTTAACAACTAACAAAATAAACCAACATAGTATACACTTTAATAGCTATAATTAAATCATGACTTAACTAAGTTAATTATATAAGAATATAAAAGAAAAATCAATATAACCAACAAGTGATCTAGATTTGATCTTTTAAGCAATGTATCATGCTCGAACCTTGTAGATAAAGGAATCAGTGTAACAAACATGAAATTAGTGAGTAATGTCAATGTCTTATCCTCGGTCTTTTTCTCTCTCACCAACCAGCGATACAGCACCCTACTAATATTTCCTTGGTCCCTCCTCTCACACATTGGGACCATCCTCACACTCAACACTACCACTTTCTAATATTACTTCATTGTTATAATTATTTTTTCACCTTCAACGATATGTAGCTAGTCAATAATTATAAATAACAATCAAAGCAAAATGCATCCTGCAGGCTGCTGCCCTACATTAACAAGCATACTAGAATTTCAAGTGATGGAAGTTGTCACCATCAATGAAAAGAAAGAATTAACGTAATGAGAGCATTGGAATGCAAGAACACTGCTTTCAGAAATAATTGTCAAAAATGGGAGCAAACGCTGATAATTATGTAAGAACAGATTAAAAAAAGTCAGTGACAGGAAACCCTTAATCAGCAGAATGCTAAATATGATCACATTTCTGGAATTAAGTACTAAACAAAATTCATAAGCACAATAGACAACATAATTTAAGTCCATTCATTAGTAGAACCACCAATATGTAGAATCAAGAGAAAAAAGAAACTAATTTTAAATAAAAAAATAGCTGACAGATTCATTCATCTGACAAAAAAGAATGACCTGTCAAGGGAACTGGAATGAACCCCCAATTTGGTCAGTACCAGCAGGGGGGTTGATAGCCACCCAGAGGAGAGAAATTGTGATTGCTATGAGGCCTGACCACACAAAAACTATGGTAGGTGTCCTCCCTCTTCTTCCCATCAAACCTTTTGCAAAGGGATAGAGATGAGCCAAGACCCAAAAACTGAAGAAAACACCACCTAGTAGACGGCTCCACTGTGGTATGACACTGTATATGGTTCTGCTTACTCCAACTGCTATTGCTATTAAGTTGACCATCATAATTGTGATAGGTGGAATCATAAGGGATGTCCATTTCACAATATAGAGATCAGCAAACTCATCATCTACATCATCACCACCTGATTTTGAAGTCAAGGTGAATGAGATTTCAATCCCTGCTACAACTTTGAGCAAACCTTGAAGCACAGCAGCTAGATGGGCACTGGTCCCTCCAATCAGCCAGAACTGCTCATTTCTCCACCACTCTTCCAGCTCAATGCCAGACCACTTAATTTCAAGCACTGCAAGCATGCACAGAGTCACAGTGATGCCCAAGAGGTAAGAAAGAAAAGTGACATTGAGGGTTTGGACAATGAACTGGCCGGAGAATAGTGATAGTGCAGGAAGGAAGCAGTAGACAATTAGGAATATGGATGTGAAGGGGTAGATTCCAACATTTAGGTATGCAATTCTTTGAAGAATTTTCATTCTTGGGCTAGCCAGGAGTGCATTGTTTCGAGAGAAGAATATTTCAACCGAGCCAGTAGCCCATCTAAGGACCTGATGCAGCCTGTCAGTGAGATTGATGGGAGCAGTTCCACGGAAGGCATCACGCTTGGTCACGCAGTAAATTGATTTCCATCCCCTATTGTGCATCCTATACCCAGTGACCACATCCTCTGTCACAGATCCATAGATCCATCCAACGCGATTTCCCCACTCAGTCTTGTCCTCATACCAACAGGAGATGACACTGATGGCTTCCGCAACAGTTGATGCATCAAGAAGATCGCGGGCTATGGTGAGAGCACCAGGTGGACGTCCATTTTTCACAGCAGGGTGATCGGCTAGTGGTCGACCTTGAAACTCTGCCACTGGAATTGAGTCAATGAGGAAAGTAGAGTTTCCAAACTTCTTAGGGAACAATGATAGATTCATTTCCTCATCATCAGAATCACCCATCCTCAGTGCACGGTTCTCTTCTGGGGTGCTTGCCAGTGATGCATGCTTCTTTTGACGACCAAAGCAACAATTACAGCAACCTGTGTGGTGCTCTTTAGAACGCGGTGGGTCAAAACCATAAAGTGCAACCCGTCTGAAAAGGCATCCAGTTCCCACATAGACTGGTCCTTGGAGTCCATCAAGGGCTCGCATATTGACATCAAAGAAGACAGTATTATGGTTAGCATATCTATCAGAGGGATCAATTCCTTCAAACCTCTGGGGGAACTGGACATAACAAAGGCGGTCACCTCCACGATCCATCATAAAGCACATGCCTTCCCTCATTGCCTTTGAGTTGTAGATATAGTGGTCACAGTCAAGATTGAGTATAAAAGGACCATTAGACATTATAGCTGAGGCTCGAACCAAGGCATTCATGGCCCCGGCTTTTTTGTTGTGATCATAGCCTGGACGCTTCTCTCGAGAAACATAAACAAGAAGGGGAAGACGGATATCAACATCAGTCAGGTCAATGAGCCTTGTATCATCAGCACTTCCTAAAAGAGGTTCATCGCTGGGAGGTTTCAACATCACCTGCATCATTCATGAAAAAACAAATTATTTATCTTACTCATCTCAGTAAGACTAATATGATACTTGAATAAAACTGTATAAGGACCTCTTAAGTACCTGAATTATACCAGCATGGTCACCCTTGGAATGCTCAGATGTAGGACTCAACCAAGTTCCTGGCCAATGAGTTCCATCAGCCATCCATGTTGCTTTTGGAATCTTCACAGTTTCTAAAGGATCATCTTCCCTGTTTTGTCTCTGAACTTTCATGGCCTTGATTTCCTCTCTTGCATGATAGGCATCTGACCGGCGGCGGATAGATTCAGGCAGACTATTGATCCTAACCTTGAATTCATCATACTCACGCTTTACCCGTCTACGATCCTTGACAAAATCAGGCTTCACTTTGTTTTTGTAAGGGTCTCTTTTTAAGTTGAAGTATGATTCAGGATTCCTGGGCTCTATATCATGTTTACGACAGAAGGGAACCCACATGTTAGCAAAGCTGGCAGCTTCGGCCATTGCCTCAAAAGTTAGAAGTGCACCTCCATCATCAGAAACATAACAAGAAAGCTTCTCAACTGGGTAATCAGCAGCTAAAATAGACAAGATGGTGTTTGCAGTGACAAGAGGAGGTTCTTTCTCAGGATCAGCAGTAGAAACAAAGATATCTATGCCTGGAAGATCAGATTTTCCAGTAGGATTGTTAGGGTTTGGTGTTTCAAATTTCTCCTTTAGAACATTAAGGTCTGTGGAACGATTCACTGGGCATAGTTTGGGCAGTTGATCCAGCAGCCAGGAAAAAGCAAACCATATCTCACAAACAACAGACATGCCCCAGAGCCAGACTGCATCAGAATTTTGGTGTTTGATCCTCCATGCCAAGAACAGTGCCAAGACAACCAAACGAATAAAAATGATAAGACTGTACAAACAGACACAAAAAGAAGAAGGAAATTGTCAGATGATTTAGATTATTGATGTGGTGCACATTAATTTTTAAGTTCAGGACTAGTACACATGATACAATTTTAGAATAAAAAAACACGCAAAAACTAAAAAATATGAAGAGAAAATGAGTTTTAAAAGTCTAACCGCAAAGACTTAAAACACATACACAGTACAAAGAAAAAAGGATTGGGCAAGTAAATAATTCACAAGCCTCACTTGTATTCTAAGTTGGTGTTGGAATGCTTGAAGAAAGGAATAGGACCAAGTCAATATTGCTAAATTGCCATACTCATGTAAACAAAATTTATTAATCTATCAAAATTTAAATCTCAAACATATTAATGTAAACTATTATCTATTTTGTGCATGAACATGGGTATACATGCTAATGCCAAATAGCCATTCAGAATAATGGGGAACTGAATTGTTTAAGTTGGTATAATTAGAAAAGAAGCAAAAAAAAAATGATATTTTAGAAAAGAAAAAATAAAGTATTTAAGACTAAAGCTTTATACCGATATGGGCTCAAAACGGCAGCAGGTATCTTCAGTTTCCGAGTAAGTGGTCTCCAGGGTCTGCTCATCAATTCAGTTGGCTGAACAACATCATCCTCTTTTTCATTTCCAAAACCACCTTCCTTTGGCCATATAGCATTGCCATAGCCATAGGTGCCCTTTGTTTCAAAGAGCCACCTATTATGATCAAAATCTCCAGTTTGGCTCCTCATTAGTGCCGACTTTGTTGATTTCATCATGGACAATCTCCTCTCCATTTTAGACATTCCACTTGGTGGAGGAAGTGGAAGGGGACGTCCATTATCTACAGCCACTTCATCTAGCTCTGTGTTCTTGTATGGCTCCTTGCATCCTGGGCATATCCCACCTCCTGTTTTTACAGCATCTATATAACAATCTCTGCATATCTTGAAATCACACTCACATGGAAGAATATCAGCACCACGTTCATCGCTCATCACCTTAGAATCACAACCAGGAATTGCACATGAAGATCCTTTTGCACCAGCCATCTGCGGATGATTTGCTTCAGATTCTATCACCTTATCCATTAGATGGGCTCGAGTAACGCTGTTGAATCCACCTGTGAAAAGTGAATTTGACACATATTGTTCCTCAACTTTCTGTGAGATTGATGGATCCATAGGTTGGTTATCAGGGGTAGGTGGTATATGCACTGTGTAATTCATGAAGTCGGTACTCCCTAGCTCACTATCAAGATCATCTCTGGAGTAACTGACATAGCGACCCGAGGAAGTCCTCCGGCCAAATTGTACACTTGGAGGTAAAGGTGGCTTCTGGTCATCAGGTGCATCAGATGACGATGATATAGATGATCGGCTTGCTCTAAACAACTTTGATGCCATATTTGACGACTAAGGCTGATTATAATATCCTGAAACTCAGAAATTTAGTAAATCATCAAAAACTATAGTTAATTCAATCCACTAGAAACAAATCTATAACATAAAAGTTAAAGACTGAAACCAAATATCAAAGATGAATCTTAATCCATATGAAGACACATTATTCAACACTAAAGCACTGGCTGGATCTCAGTAAAACCTTGAAGAATGTATACATAATTTCAACAGGTCCACACAAACATCAGAAAAAAAAAATCCCGAAAAATGCATAGATAATTTCATGGGGCGTGGTTGCCACCCCAAAGAAAAGAAGTTGAAAAGACAACGGACCAGAGATTCAGTGGAATCTGCACAGAGATGCAGACACTCAACCCATGAACATTTTATTCCATAAACCCCCACTAGAAGTAGAAGAAGATCCCAAAAATATTTTCTCTTTTTTTTCACTCTCACAAAATCTCAGCAGCAACAAAACTAACAACCCCTTTGACACTGATGCCCCTAACCAGCAAGAACGACGACATTAACAAGTCAGCTGAAGTTGGTAAACCCCTTTGACTTCCCTGCTTTAATGAACCCACAAACCATCAAAAATCTTAAAAATCACAAAAAAAAAAAATGCCCAATTCTCATTTTTCACAGCTTTCATACCCTTTTAACCTCAGATCATCACATATAAAGGAAAAGTGGTCAAGTAAAGTTGAAGCTTTGGAGTAGAAAAGGGTGGTGGCGCAAAGCAGAAGATGAAAGATGAAGCTTACCTCTTTTGTTTGTTTCAGATCTGTGTTTGGTGATGTTAGCAGAAAGCCATGAGAAGAGAAGAGAAGCGTTTGAAAATGAATCTGATGGAAAGGAAAACTTAAAAGTGTTGAACTTGCTTTCCAACTGTAACCTTATAAGCTTGCGCATACACGACACAGTCACACGCAATTTGAATTAGACAGACAGAGCAAAGACAGATGGAGAATTAGTCGCGACCAAAAACTTTTTAGTTTGTACACCACTAAGCCCCTTCAAATTTCCAATCCTACCAAACCTTAACGAGTATTACTCTGGATTTAAATGTAAGGAAAAAGAAAACAGTTTTATGCTCATTTATAATATTTAATTATATTAATTTTAATTAAAAATTAGTTATTTTTCTTAAATTACTTGAGATTTATTTATATATAAATCCAAATTCAAAATGAAAACATTTTTTTCTTCGATAACACTTATCATTTATTATTTTTATAAATATTAATTAATAATAAAACATGCCTTAAAAATAATATATTAAAAGATATTTCGCTACTCTTGTTAAAATCAATTGTAAATATGATAACTAAAATTTATAATTGAGATTAATTTAAATATATATTTAATTATATTCAATAATTTAAAATTAATTTTAACAAAATTAATTATACTTACCTTGAACTTTAATAAAATTTCATTTGATAATTTTCCTTTTATAAATATGTGCATTTTTTCTTAATATGTGTAGCAACATAATCGTTTATTTATTTTTCAGGCCAACACAAACTTTTCTGGATATCTTATATAATTAAAAAGATTTTAAAAGCAATGTAGAAAAAAAAATATAACATCGTCCATTAGAAATACAAATGATTATTAATTAATTAGTGTGTTGGAGATACATGAATGATGCACACTATTAAATCAGCCTATATACAACCTTAATTCTAGCAAAGAGAAAATCAACTAAAAGGAATAAGACATGTCCTAAACAGGAAATGCAGACATGGAAAAAAAATCTCAGGATTATTTTCCTTGCAACTTGCAAATTCAAGTTGTTCCTCCTTGAGGTGCATCAAAAGCATCCATCATACACATATGGCTCTATCCAGACAAAGGTACGGAATATTAATATTCCCAAAACTTGATCTTATTGCTCTCTTGAAGGTATGCCTCTAATGTATGCACTTTTTGGATGCAATTCCATATAGCTGATTCCAAAATCTTTTTGAAAATTATTTGCAAGTAGTGATGGAAAAGTGGAACTAAAACATCGACTGAAGTTTACTGTTGCATGGGCTAATCGTGTAGGGAATGCTTTTTCCATACAAGTTTTACAAACAATGACCATTTGATAGAAACTTCAGATTGTTAGTACATAGGAATATAGTGGTGTTATCATTGAAGAGGATGCTTTTATCAATTATTCCATACCTCTAACAGGATTGTACCACGCGTAGGGACCATTATAGATGAATTTAAGGAACTTGAATATAAATTTCAACCATGTATCTTTTCGTGGACTCCCAGATCTCTTAATAGGGGAAGCACATGCAATTCTGGTAATGGTATGTTTGATGGATAATCCTCCTACACTTCTTGTAAATGCTTCACCTGATTATTCTAATAAACTGCATTTTTCATATAAAAGAAAGAGACATAAGTTAATCTCTCACTAGTTTTATTTTAAACTTCTACATTTGAAGTTACAAAATCACTGGTCGGTGTTTAATGATGGGATCAAATTATTATTGTTGGTTAAATTAATTATTTTTATTTCCCACTAGAAAGTGGCATTTTTAACGCACAAAAAAAAAAATTACTGTACCCAAAGCCAAAACATAGAGTGGAGACAAATAGACAATAATATCATACTCCCTCGAGAAATGCAATATCTAGCGCGTATAACTTTAATATCAAATTCTTGTTTTTGGTATAAATAATATCAAATTCTTGTTTTCAATTTAACAACAAAACAATCTCCATTTTTTCAAAATTAATTTACTAATAAAGTCGAGTCGCAGAACATGCGAAGTGGGGGACCTCCCACAATCATCAGAATTGCTACCATAAAAATTCGTGAACTTTTGTTGTCAATTGTAATTTGCAAGAAAGAAATATCCAATGCATCATTACTTGCCCAAAAACAACTTTAATCACATTTTTCTATATAAAAAAGGAAAAGGAGCATCATTGGTTATTTAAAAATTAGAAAAAAATTAAAATGATAAAAAAATAACCAAAACACTTTCACTATGAATATTTTTATAGTGAACGCATCAATTCAACTAATGCTTCGACAGTTTGCATAATATTATTTATCTGTTTTACCGTTTATGTTAAAAATTGTATAAGCGCGCGTCTTTATTTTTACTTTTAAGTTTAAATTAAAGTGTGTTTATATTAGCGACTTGTGTGTGATTACTATCTCATATCAAATGGAGTATTTAATATATTTTAATTTGGCAACTAAACTTTCCAAGTGTTCAAACATTTTACAAGATAAGCAGCAAAATTTTAATTTTAAAACCTAAGAGTTAGTTGAGTCGTGAAAACAAATAATTGTGTATTTATAATTTGGTTTCAAGCAGTAATCTGTGTTGAAGATTTCATATTTATATCGGATTATATACTAATATGAAGTTTTCTGCATGGTGCGTTATTTATCTTTTGAATCAAAGTGACAGGTAAAATTATTCTTTAATATTGCTAAATGTATGCATAAATGAGTTAATAAGAAATTATTTGAACTTATCGAATTAAAATCTAACTATAATTACATAAAAATTTGATAAGAAGAATTTTAATGTCGATCATAATTACACACAACTGAATTTAAATAATAGTAATAAAAAATAATCATTCTTTAACTATATAGAATGTGTTCTAGATACTCATCTACTCTTTCTAATTTGACCGAAAAAACAGCGTTTTAGGTATTTGTGTGGCTGTTGACACGTTAAACCGTAGCCAATGCCGGTACGTTGTCATAATTGTAACGTGTTTTCATTACATAATATGCACGCCGTCTCAAATCCTTCAAAACGTTACATCCTTTCTTCTTTTCTATATTATTATTTCATTTATTTATCCTCCTCTTTCAAAACGTTACATGATTTCTTCTTTTCTATATTTTTAATTCACATTGGCATTCTATTCGCCAACCTTGTTTGCAATATTCACTCTTGCCATTCACATGAATGATTGTGATTTGTGACACAAGACGTGCGTAGTAGTCAGCACATGTTCATATGCAATATTCTCCACAAGTGACGTGACACCGTTGCCAAACGCGTTCCATTCTGTTTGTGTTTGTGTGCCACAATTTTCTGTTAATTTATTTCCATTTTAAATCATGTCCATTATTTTCTACCTGTGCAGTTGATTAAATAAAAAATTGTGTAAGATCGAAGGAGACATTCTCCAATATGATAGCCTCAGTTTCAGACTTAAGAGGTTTAGGCACTCTGATTTTCTTCTTCACATTGCTGCAACTCTGATGCTTCTTATTCCTATGTAATACTAATAGGTATGTATACTTTTTAGGTGTCCAAAGGCAAAGTATATATAACCAAAGAAAAAAAAGACGCAAAGATATATTATAGACTATAATAGGTGGTTTTCTTGGTGAAATATAGTAGGTGCTTTAAAGTAATACTACAAGTTATGTTTGATTTGAATTATCTGAATTGAGTGAAATAAGTTCAATTTATTGGCTGGATGTTTGCTTAAATTTCAATCCCTTTCATTTAAATTCCAAATTTATTTTCTCTCTCGTATAAGTCAACTGTCAAATTAAATGTATAATATAATTGTATCTATATAATTCTAACAATGTAAAATTTATTAAATGAGAACCAAAATTAATATGATTGAAATATATAATATATTTTATAAAATAATATTGTCTGTTTAGTTTTGATGATATTTATGATCATTCATATTTTAAAATTTTATTAAGATTATTGTTGTTAAATATGTTATTAGTATATTATTTACAAAAGACTAAACTATGAAGTAAAAATCTAAAATTGCTAACATATTGAGATGCATTCATGATAAATATATTGAAGAATAATTACAAGAATAATCTGAAGCATTAGTTTGACAATGTCATATGATAAATGATTTAATAAAATATGAGAAAAAATAAAATTATTTTTAAAAAAATTTAGAAACAAAATTAAATCCAAAAAAATAAAAAAATATTTAATCTTATGTTTATTATAAACATTTTAAAAATATACATATTAATAATGATTAAAATAAGGATGACAATGGAGCATTACCCGTTGTTCTTTATTATTGTTTCCTAACATTGTCTTCATCCCCGTCCTTCATTCTCGATGACAATAATAAATAAATATAAAAGAGAGAAATGAATATTGATAATAATAGTAGTTACCATAGATACTTACACAATGTGATTGATACTTTGTAGAACTTATTTAATGAAAACCAAAACTAACATAATTGAAATATATAATATATTTTATAAAATAACATTGTCTATCTAGCTTCGATGATATCCATGTTTTAAAATTTGATAAACAATGAAATACATATTTTATTTTATTGTTGTTAGATATGTTATTAGTATATTATTTACAAAAGATTAAACTATGAAGTAAAAATCTAAAACTGACATATTGTAATTGTAACTGTGTATAACTTGTTTAATGAGAACCAAAACTAATATGATTAAAATATATAATATATTTTGTAAAATAATACCGTCTATTTAGCTTGGATGATATTCATGTTTTAAAATTTTATAAACAATGAAATATATATTTTATTATTTTATTGAGGTTAATAGATACATTGTTAATATATTATTTACAAAAGAATGAACTATGAAGTAAAAATCTAAATCAGCTAACATATTGAAATACATTCATGATAAATATATTGAAAAACAATTGCAAGACTAATTTGAAGCATTAGCTCAACAATGTCATGTGATAAATAATTTAAAAATGGAACACCACAAGGTTGTATGTTATTCATTACCGTTGTTCCCTAAATATATTGGAGAACAATTGCAAGACTAAGTTGGAGCATCAACTTAGCAATGTCATTTTATGATAAATGATTTAATAAAAACATGAGAACAAATTAAAGTATCTTTTTTAAAATTTATAAAACAAAATTAAACCTAAAAAATAAAAAATTAAGAAAGTATTAAATTTTATTTATATATAATTATATATATATATATATATATATATATATATATATATATATTATGGTTAAGATAAGCATGACAATGAAGTATCATGAGATAATATGTTATTGGTTATTTTTGTTCTCTAATATCGTCTTCCTTCCCATCCATATTGTCCACCATGATAATAAGCAAATATAGAAGAGAGAAAATGAATATTAATAACAATGATACTTACCATAAATACTTACATAGATTTTTTGAATTTTTAAATACTTACCATAGATCTTGGAAAACTTCCTTAAAATGAACGATAGGAAAATTGATATATACAAACCAAATATCAAAATGACATTATTTTCATATAAAAAATACACTTATATTTCAATTTCTTTTATAAAAAATATTGTTTATTATCATAAGAATCAAACTTAGGTGTTAAGGAGTTTATAACAATTAACACACATTATTTAACTAACTTGTTTAAATTCATTGATGTTGAGTTTAAGTATAGTCAATAATATAAAATTTTAAATACCTTTTATAATAGGAATAGATGTTAAAATAATAAAATAATATTGAATTTAATATTATACTTAAATTTTATCTTTTTTATTTATTAAACCATCTTGTAATAATTATATATTATTTATTTTAAAAAGGTTACTAAATTAATTTTATTTTTATCTACTTTTGTTATTTTTTTTAACCATAAATCTCATATTCTTATTTGCATACATCCACTTCATTTTTTTTTAATTACATACAACTATTCTATTAAGTACATCTATATGATATGACCAATATTATATACTATTTATGTTTTTCATTTTATCTTTTTTTTTTTGCATTTATTCATTATAAAAATTGATTTGATAAATAAAATTAAAGAATAGATGAAATAGGTTAATTTATTTGATCAAGAATATATTAAATAAGATAATATATTTTTTAATCAATTTAAATATGATTTTTTTTTCAAATTATAGTTTCTTTTGTACACAAATACACATTTTTTGTTATAAAAAATAAAAGAGAATAGTTTGTTCTGTTACTTGTTCATGTGCGCAAGGAAGAAGTAGTTACATTACATATCATTTCTCCTATAACATGCACAACATGCCTCTCGCAAACCAAGACCCTATCTGGTGGCTTTTCTTTAAGATTAGAGTAACTTTTCGTGAAGTGTCATACCAAATTAGGACCCTATCTGTTAGAAGACAATCTGAATGAGTTTTTTCATTAAGTGTTAACATAACTAATATTATATATTATTCATGTTTTTTCACGTCCAGAAAGGAAAAGGAAATGCTGTTTCTCCTTCTAAACCTAAACTCTCTCATATCATTGCATTTCCCAACCTTGTTCCTCATTCCTCTTGGTAAAGAAGCCCATGGTTCCCTGTATTTTCAAGGTACATTGGTATAGATGGTGTTCCTCCCTCCCTTATTAGTCTTAGTTTCTTTTGCTTGTGTATTGTATTTAAAAAAGAGTAATTATATTTATATATTTTACTTTTTTATCTCCATTTTTTCATTCCATCTTTTTACTTTCTTTTTCCCCCTCTATCTTTTTTTTCTTTTCACTCGTACACTTCAAATGGGTGTAGGTTCACATTTCCATTTTAAAAAGACCATCTATAAGTTGTATTATTTTTGTTTTATATGCTCCTATATTATAAATATGAATTCTCATTTTTTATAATGAGTATTTTTAGAAATCATTCCTTATGTTATCCAAGGTATTCAAATATTTTTAAGGGTAAATAACACAAATTTCTCTTGAAGTTTTGTAAAACTACATAAACCTTCCCATATTATTTTACATTCACACTAACCTTCCCTTCCTTTAGGGGAGCTTGATGTAATAGTTTCCAAACAATCAAGGAGCAATCAAGGAGCTGGGTGTATATTTTAAAGAAAACTAAGGAGGTGCCAGTACAGCAACAATTAAGGATGAGATTTTAATTTTTTGAGGGCTATTCACATGTACATGGACGTTTTCAATTTTTTGAGTCCCATAAACAATAGCTAATAAGATTTTTTTAAGCACTTTACTAAGAGTAAACTATGATTATACTAAGAGTCTACATACCCAGTGATGGAAAAAATAGAAAGAAACAAAGAAATGTTAAATCACAAAATTGTGGATTTAGGATTCCAGATTTTATGTAATTGGGTGTTGTTAATTTATAGTAATAATTTACTAACATACTACGAAAAAACAACTAAATATATATTAGCAAATTCTTATTTTATATTATATCTTTCTTGAGCGTTTTTTACAACTCAGAATGTCAAAATGTCACACCTCTACTGCCCTTCTATTTATTTACATTGGAAATTGTGAATCTGGTGGTTGTCTTAGATAAGAAATGAGAATAGACCCGAAACTTATACAGAACTTATACATATGAGTAAGTTCTAATTTGGTATTACCATATACCAACAAATAAGAATCTAAGTAACAGATCACAAAGACTAGAAGTTCTAATTTGGTCCAGAAAGCTCGTTAGGCTTAACAGGTATCATAGCTCTGGTTCAGGCTGTACAGTAGTTTGTGACCGAGAACACTACTTTACAAGTGTGGTGGTCAAATCATCCTGCATAGATCAAAGAAATGATTACATTTGTATTTTGGTAGTTCACCAATGCCTAGTACACTATGCTTCTCCTCTCGCAAGGAACATCACATGGCTTTCTTATTAGTTTCCTTTTCCCATGGGCAGGAGATTGTACACAAATGACACAAGACCATATTGACTAGTGTTTCAATGTTGGTTTGTATGAAAAATCTCTTCACAATTAAACATATTAGGATAAGTTCTTGGTTGGGTGTTGACTAGTTAGGTAAATGGAGATGAGGTGCTTATGTCATAATAGGGTGGGTGAGAGCCAGTTTAGGTAAATAGAGTAAATGGTTTATAATAAGTTGTTCCCACAATTGAAGAGAAAACAAATAAAAAGAAATTCCACATGCCAAAAACTTGTTTAGCTCGATTGGCTAAGGTTTAAATTGTGTTTTTGATATATGAAATGAGCTAAAGATAGCTTATGATCATAACAAGCTATCCTAGGGAGCTATCCTAGGGAGCGTATTCAAATAAGCTATAAATTAACTCTTCTAAATGCACCCTAAATAGTAAATAGCACATCTTGATTCTCATCCTCTCAGTGATTCAGAATTTCAGATAAGCAATACCTATCATTGCATTATAATGGCCAATGGGGGAAAAGAAAACTCTCATTACTGGAGAGACTAGGGAAGAAGAAGATGATGTGGTTAAACTCATACCATATACCTGCAAAGCATCTTGTTGGGGTGAAGACGACAACACAGTGGAAAGAAGCTCAATGCTATTTCCTCGCAACATCAAAGGCTTCCTTGGTCTGTTCAGACCTAAAACTAAAACATGGGAAGTATTTGTTGCAAAATTAATTTTGGTTAAAGTTCGATTCCTGATATGATTTATGCTTCAATGTTTTTATTCTAAGAAAAACTTTATCAAATGCAAAAACAACCTAAAGTTACCTCAGCTTAAAATACATTCAGAATCATCAATTTCACAGAGTAGAAAGTTGTCTCAATTGATTAAAAAACAAAATAAAAGGAGAGAGGGGGAGTGGGAAAAAGAACCTTGTAAGTTTCCTCGTAGACAGGGAGATAGCGCAACTCGCCGGTGGACTCAGCCCAGGCTTCGATCATCATGAGGGCCTTGTTGCGGTTGTTGACGACGGTCTGAGGGTCATCGATGAGCCTGACCATCTCGTCGAGAACACGCTCGGCGGCGACTTCGGAGAAGGCCTTCTCGCAGTTCTTGACAAGGGTTTCGAGGAGGACAAGGGCGAGGTACTGAACCCTAGGGCTCTTGAGGACGATCCTCTTCTTGATTCCGCGGACGAGTTCGACGCTACTGAGCTTGTCGGCGTTGATGAGATCGCAGAGATCGAGATTTAGGGCCCAGTCGGGCTCGTCCAGGGCCTCGGAAGTAGCGTCCTCCACAAGCTTGTCGGCCTGATTGGGCCCACCATTGAAGAAGTCCTTGACCTTGAAACTCATCGAGCTCATCTTCCTCCCCACTTCCACGCCTCCGATTTTCAGACGCTCTCCATCTTCTCTAATCTCCGTCTTTCTTTATGCAAATCCAGAGGTTTCCCAAACAACGCCCAAGGACTCCGTAAAGTCTTTTTTTTCTCTCTCTCTCACTTCCATCATTATAATTTAATATATGCTATTTTGGTCCATTACCCTCTCTCACTTCACTCTTCACTCTCATTATTCCCAACCCAACAACAATGATCCCAGAACACTACTCCGACTCATCTCTCTTCCACCACTCCCTCCTTACCCTCTTCCTAATCGCACCCCCCACCTTCCTCTCCCTCACCTTCCTCCAGGCCCCCTACGGCAAGCACCACAGGCCCGGCTGGGGGCCCAACCTCCCTCCCCCCTTAGCCTGGCTCCTCATGGAAAGCCCAACCCTCTGGCTCACCCTCCTCCTCTTCCCACTGGGCCTCCACTCCCACAACCCCAAAGCCCAAGCCCTCATCACCCCCTTCCTAATCCACTACTTCAACCGCACCATCCTCTACCCTCTCCACCTCCTCCTCACTCCTTCAAAGAAAACCCCGACGGGCTTCCCCCTCGGCGTAGCCCTAATGGCCTTCGCCTTCAACGTTCTCAATTCCTACCTCCAGGCCCGAACGGTCTCTCACTACATCAATCACTATGATGACTCGGGTTTTTTCTGGTTCCGGTTTTTGTGTGGGCTTTTGGTGTTTTTATTGGGGATGGGGATTAATGTATGGGCTGATAGGGTTTTGTTGCGGCTCAAGAGCGAGGGGAAGGGCTACGTGGTGCCGCGCGGTGGGTTGTTCGAGCTCGTGGCGTGTCCGAATTACTTTGGGGAGATTGTCGAGTGGCTGGGCTGGGCCGTGATGACTTGGTCATGGGCCGGGCTGGGCTTTTTTGTTTACACTTTTGCTAATTTGGGTCCAAGGGCCCGGGCCAACCGGAGGTGGTATTTGGAGAAGTTTGGGGAGGATTATCCCAAGGAGAGGAAGGCTGTTATTCCTTACTTGTATTGAGTTTTTTTGTAATGATTTTCTTTTATTGGATTGTATTTGGGAATGTGGGTAAAACGATGAATAATTGAATGTGGTGATGAATGATGCAATGCAGCTCAACTTGCTTAATGTGAGGTCAAGGATTTTTTTTTTCTTCTTAATTATCAATTTTTGGTTTCTAAATTATTTAAAATGCTGTTTCCAATTTTTTAAATGTTCTAATTCCTTTAATTGTTAAAATTGTCTGATTTAGGTCCTTCTGTTCAATTTATGTTTTCTTTCTATATTGTTCTGTGTTTCTTATAGCTGACTAGCTACTTCAAAGGACAAAAAATGGATTAAAAAAACTCTTGCAGTTGTTTTTCAATCTAAATTGACAAACGCTATTTTCATCAGTCTTTTATGGTGCGTTTGAGGTGGCAGTGAGGAGAGGAGGGGAAATTAAATTAAAGTTTTACTGTGAAGTGTGAACAGAAGGACCTAAATCAACTTTAATTGTCTGATTTACCCAATATATGCATTATCAATACAGAAATTGCTTCGTTTTCGTAGGTCTCAAATTTTGTTTTCACCTTTTCTACACTATCAACTCAACTCCCAAAAATAAAATTCATTATTCCATTGTTCAAATCTTATTTTTCCACAATTAATTTTTAAAATACCATTTATTCTAAAATAATTATCATTCTAGTCAATTTATCGATCAAAGAACTTCATATATATCGGTAGGAAAAACGAACTGTGGCTAGACGGTGAAGGTGGTTGGTGTTGGATGGATCACTGACGATAGATATTTTTAGTTGAGACATTATAATATTGATATAAAATATGATTACTAATTTTTCTAAAACAAAACTAACTAATCATTATATTAATATTACATCTTTCTAACAAAGTCTATTATTCAATAAAATTCACTATATTATAAAAAAAATATTAAGAGTTTATTTGTAGCATTCTTCAACAAAACCCACCCTCAATTTTTTTTATTCGAATGTCGGGTGCGTGGTATTCTGACGATTCTTCTAAACAAATGCATGCAGGCCGGACCGAAGAACTTGATGACATATATTCCATCCAGCTGCTCCATTTTCATATTTGTTTAGAATTTTTATATTTTAAACGTGGGACTTACATAAGTTCATACTTCAGAGAATGGAGTTTCATTACGTCATTTACAGATTTTATTAAACAAATTTTCTGTTTTTTTCATGTTTTGCATTATACTTTTGTAAAATTTTAAAATTGAATAGTGTATGTTGCTTTTGTCCTTTATAAACAGAAATGCTATTTTTATCAGCAGAATTTACAACTTTTTCCCTAACCACTTCGATTACTTGCTACCTTTACATTCTCTGGGTTCATTGCATAGCTTATATGTACGACAATTTGAAAGAGGAAATATTGATCTTATACGAAAATAGCACCCCAGATGGATTATTTATGATAATAAATGTTGTGAACAATGAAAACAGAAAAGAAAATAAATGTTGAGAACAATGAAAACAGAAAATAGTGAAGTTACCAATGGAAATATCTGGCTTTTATATTTACTCAGGTTTTATTTCTAATCGTGTGTGAGTGAATGTAAAAGAGGTTTTGTTGAAAAATAGAATTCTTCTTCTAATAATAATAATAATATTACTCCATCTTGTAATAATAATAATAATAATAACAATTACTTCTTCCTAATAATAACAACAAAATTTTAGTTTTAATAATATTTATGATAAATATTATATGAGAATAATGATTAAACAAAAAAAAAATTCATAAAGCATAAAAAATGTTTGAAATATATATTTTATCGAAATACTTGGATCCACAGCATAACTTAGATAAAATGGGAAGTTAAGATTCGCAATGCTTATATCTGATGACAATCAAAATACTATTATTTCCATTACAATTCATAGCTACTAAAAAAATTGATTATAGTTGAATTGTTAAATTTATTTTAAAGAAAAAAATAATAATTCATTTTACCCTTTTATTTTCTTCCTCTAAATGCTTATTATAAAATTTATCTATAACCGTATAGCCTTTAATATAATTCAAATACTGTAAGTAAAGCTATAACCGTATATCTCTCTGCTTGCTTTATTAACTGATTTCCATTTGCTGCTTCTCCATTAATCTCTATAGAAGAATTGGAAATGCCTAAATGAAGTAGTAATAACACTAATATAACATAGGCTTTTGTCAAAACCAGCAGTTTTCTTCTGAGCATATTAACAAGATCTTGGAATTCTTGACTTGAGGCCTACAAATTGATAATTAATAACCAGTTCCTAGGATTTCCCCATTTAACATCACCTATGAAGAAAAACAACTTCAGTCTATAAATCAAGATAAACTGTTACTGTTTTACAACCACTATTTATATGCAGGAAACACAAAAGACAGATGATCAATGACATAACCAATGTCTTAAGATTAATGATTTGCCAAAACAGAATTAAACGCCGGTAGTAGAAGGTCAACTTGATGAGTTAATCAGTTTTCGCTTTGAGACCATCCATGACCAAGTTTCAAAGCCATGTTTGAAATTTGAATAAAGAATGGAACATAAAACATAAATGAAGTAAAGGAAAGGAAGATGTCATTACATTAAACAAATTTTTGTGGTAGTAGGCGCATCAGCAGCACTAAATGGATCATCCAAGAGATATAGATTAGCATTCTGACAAAGAACATATGCAAGTTAAATTTTCTACTTCTCCATTCAAGTTAGCTCCTCTCACCTATTCCATGCAAGGTTTTAAATTGCATCCCAGTTTCGTCACATTCTTTGATATTGTGAGAAACTACATACAAATGCAGCTGATGTGACCCTAATAACAATTGTGATTTGTGAAGACACTCCCTTGACGTTGGGGCAAAAAAATCACAGTCGTGAACCACTTTAAAAAACCTTGATTACCTTTTATCAGTTGTATATAACAAAATTCTTCCACCTAAGCTGCTCAAATCTCCTGGTCTTTTCTATTTTACCTATATTTTATTACTTTTATTTCTTTTATTTCTTTTATTTTGATCTAATTTATTTAAGATATTAATAATAAATGATTTAATTAATTAAAATATGAGAAAAAATATTATAGACTAAAAGTGTAATTTTTTTTACACATTCATCATATCAGAAAGTTGTATGATAAGTTTGTTAACCTTTAAAATAATTATCTTAAAAAAATTTAAAGGTAGATTTATAATTAAATGACATTGTAAAACTGACGTTGTCAATGTATATAACTATTAAACTCTCCTACAATATATATTAAAAAAATATAGACAAAATTAAGGATTAGAATAAAATTACATATTTTTTAAAATAAAAGACTAAATGTCTATTTTAAAATAGGCATAATTGTAAATTTTACTCTATTTCTTATTTGTGCAGATTAGATGACCACTGACATGTTGAAAAAAATAAATAATAAAACAATGTCGTTTTACTATTAACATGATGGTAAAATAAATAAAAAATTGAATGATAAAATTTACAAACTTTTGAAAGTTGAATGGCAAAAGTCATGAAAAAAACTTTGATGATAAATTCTATAAAATTATAAAAATTGAATGATAAAATTCACAATTAAGCCTTTAAACTAAAAAAATCAAAATTACTAATAAGACAGAATATAACAAATCAAAATTATATTTAACCCTAATAAAATACAATCATTGTATCATTTTAGTTATTTATTATCCATTTTTTTTAGACTTGAAAGGAGAGACTTGTAACTCATCTTACCTAGCTTGAGTGAAATTGTTTCTCATAAAAACATTTATGATCTCAACCCGAAAAAAAATGTTTTTAATCCTTATACTTTCATCAAATCCTTGTATTTAGTCCCCAAACTTTCATATTCTAATTTAATTCTTAAACTTAAAAAAAATACTTATTTTTGGTTCTTTCTCATAGAACTTCACTAACGACGTTAACTTATGTCTAGCGTGACAAACAATGTGTTTTATTTTCTTTTCCTAAAAGAATTAATTAAAAATATGTGAGAAATTGATTATTATTTTTTAAATGAATTATCAAATATCTCCCTCAAATACATTCAACCTTAACTTTAAACGCTTCATCTCTATCTTGATTTCCACCTTCATTCCTCAATGGTTCGTGTTGCAGATACGTTCTTTCGTATTTTTATGATTTTGTTTGTTTATCAAATGTGGTTTTCAAACAAAGATGAAAGCCTCCTTTGCAGTTCACATAGAGTCATGCGCACGAAGAAAGCAATAGAGAAAGAGTGAAGTTTCTTTCTATTTTGATTGTTTAAAAATAAAACCTTTAGTTTCTATTAAATTTTTAATTCTAAATACCACCTGAAATAATACATTGTCACGTTTATAAAAAAATAATGATCACTTTGTAATTTATATGTTACGTAATAAATGCATAAATATCATATATAAGAGGAGGGATTAAAAATACGTTTTTAATAAAATAATAATTAAGTTGGATGATATAAAATTCCAGGAACTAAAAACAAGAAAAAATAAAAATATTAAGACCAAAAATATTTTTTTAAAGAAAATCATTAACTTTGATCTAAACAAACAAAAAGAAAATCAATAACTTGCAATCCGAATCAATTACCTCAAGACGACGTTCTCTATGTTTTCTTTTATGTACAATTGAGTGTTGTTTCAATTAAAATGTGTGTTAGTTAGGTTTTTGATATTTTAAATGACTATCAAAGTTCAATATCAATTTGGGGGAAAGGTAAGATAACATTTTTGAAAAGATGAACAAAAAAAATAACATGAAAGAAAACTATTTTTTTATATGAAGATATTGATACAAGATATTTATCAATTTTACTAATGACTAATTTTCAACCGAGAAGCTGACCGATCATTTTTTTTTATACCATGATATTGGTACAAAATATTCACTAATTTCGTGATAATTAATGTTCGTTGAAAAACTTGATTAATCATGTAAAATCATTTCTTCTAATCACATTTTTTTATCTATAAAACTTAAACCCGAAACCTTACTCAAAAGAACCTAATTCATGACCATTAGGACCAACCACTTGGTAACTAAAATTTCTGACAAAGAAAACAGGGATGGATGGAAAGAATTGATGAAATAATTGTATATGTACTCTTATTTTAATTATGTTTTGTTACATTTTAAAGTTTAAATGACATAATTATATTTTCTTCTGACTTTCTTAATTTTTCTTTCAATCCAAATAATAAAATCTTCATTTTTTCCTAATAAAAAAATAAAATTGGAAAAGAATTGTGCATGCATGGACATCATTTCACGTCCCCCCTTGTATGTACTATGCATACAGCTAAGCTAAGTAAAGAAAAATAGAGAAGAAAATATGATATATAACTTCCATTAATAGCTAACAGGGCAATCTTTGTCCATTCCTGTTTTCTTTCATCTAACTTCTCTACCTTTTTCTTTTGATTCGAACAATAAAAAATATTCTCTTTAAATTTCTTCCTTATCTAAAGCTAAAAAGTTGGAAAAGATTTGAATATTTGAGAATAATGACTATGACCAATAAACTAAACTCTGGTAGTCTCATGAGAAAGCAGAGTATGACTTCCATTCATGAGCAGGTGGGCAGTTCAATCCTCGGGGACCTCGGATCATTGCTTACTTACTTCCATCACCGCTTTTCAAGACCCAAACAGAACCTTTTGACACACATAACTCGCTCATGACCTGAAATTGTTTTAAAGACAGACAAACCAAAAAACCATTAGGATAATAAGCAATAATTAATTGAAACGAAATTGGGAAAACATGATCAAATTTATTAATGATTTTGCAACATTTGTTCCTTCCATGTCAAGATCATTATCTGATTTCAATTAATATGGCTACGCAGGCAACATGGTTTATAGCAATTGATCAAAGTCTGAAGCAACTACTCGTTTTAGGTTGTGTTGAGGTTCCCTTTCCTTGTTTCTACCTTAGTTATTTACATCCTTTCCATGTCCCAGTACTCAATGCTCTATTGTTAACAATAAGTATATAAAACCTTCAATCTCTAATCTTGGTCTTGGTCATTAACAGTCCAAGCGAGCGCGCATAGATGCATGAGTATATGGAATAATGGAATAAAACATTAGCTTTATGCATGCCAATGATAAAAACTTTTTTCAAATTTAATAATGGATCAAAATTCAAAACCCTATTTTGCTGAAGCATTAAATACATTCAACTTGATCAACGGCTCACCATACTGAACAAATTGACCAGCGATTAAGCATGCAAGAATGTCATTATATATAGGCCATTAATCTAATGATACTATGTAAACCGTAAAACTATCAACGGAAGTAATAGATCCTTGAGGTAAACTGTAAAACTATCAAGAGCCCACAAGTTACGTATCCAGAAACAAAAAGCTCAACATCTTCAACTGCAAATATGCAATGTATTATTATCGGTTATCAACTCGACATTGAAAGCAAGGAAAAGCTCTCAACATTGCATATTTGCATATGCCCTATTTGAATAAACTTCTCAATAAGTACTTATAGGAGAAAAAGATAAGATAAAGTGAAATAAGTTTTTCTCATACGTTAAAATTAGCTAATGCAAAAGCTAATTTGCAGAAGCTTGCTCGTTTTGCTTCTCCAAAATCTTATTTTAACTTGCGCATAAGTTAATGTTAACTTACATAGAAGTTTAATTCATTTTATATTTTTATTTTCTTCTCTTATAAGTGTCTATTGAAATGTTTTTTCCAAACAGGGCCATAGCACAATACTACAAAGTTTAAGGACTTAAAATTGCAATTGGATTTGTTAACTATGACATCTGACAAAATCAGCATTTCAGCATAGAGCCTAGAAGAAAATGTACTTCAGAATATTACTACTAGGGAAACCTTGAAAACTTGCTTTAAAATGAAGATGAAGATGAAGATAGGAGCATTGGTGATAATACTAATAGAGATCAGGCTCTAGATTCAGCTACTCTGTTGTAAATACTTCTGACAATTTGAAATCCATTCCCCTAGTCACCACAGATTTCTTGTAGAAAAACAAATTTAGAAACTCCAAAACTCTCTTTAAAGAAAATTCTTTTGCCAGGACTACAGTATTAAATAGAACTAACACAAATTAACAGCTCAATCACGACAATTTTATACATTATGTATTGTTCTAGTTCATAAGCTATTGCACACTTAATGGCAACTTCCTTATGAAACATAGTTTGGGGGATTTTGGCTAGACTTTGGCTGGTTACATTTAAAGGTTTTGGCAATAAGGAGGCAAAAGGCTGAGATAATGTGCAACTTTTGCAGCCCTTTGGTTCATTTGGCTAGAACCGTGTGCTTGCATCTCAAAAACTACCTCACTGCCTCTCAATATGTTATGGGACTTGGCCATGCTTTTGGTCATTCATTGGTGCTTTGCTAATGTTTTATTTTAAGGAAGTTGCCACTTCTGACATGGATAGAGATTGGGCAGTATTGTGCCAGCTTTTTTTTTTGCCTCATTGTCTCAGGAGGATTCCTTATTGCAACGTGCAACAATTGGTCTAGAATAGGAAACGGAATTTCTAGAAATTAGGAGAAAATAAGGAATAGAATAAAGACAAATCAATCAATAAGCCATTTATCTCCTATATGGTCCTGATTCAGAATTTATTCTAATAAAAATGTCCCAAAAACACCTATAAAAGTCTTGCTAATATGACTAATATCTCACAACACTTATCCTATTTTCTTATTTTTGATATAATTACTGCATTTTGGCATAATAACTAGAGTGGAATTATTTATTTAATCTAAGTTTTCAACCATAATAACTAGGGTCAAATTATCTATTCAATCTAAATTTTCATCCATCATGAACATTCATCAAAAGGCTAAGCAGACCTGTGCATGGACCTTAATAAGGGAAACCACTGACAAAATTCAGATAAAAATTAAATAGTATACCATAGCCACCTCATGAAAAAAGATCAAATTACCTTGGTATATTCATTGCTAGCGACCTCCCTACCGAGTTTTCTTCTGGCAGCTTCAAGTATCTCAGCCTTCTTCAGCTTGGCATTGGGTCCACTTCCACAAAGCATATCAATTACAACATCCCTGCAAAGGACCAATACACTCCTCCTGAGCATATATATAACAAATGGAATGTACTACTTGTTTTTAAAATTCTATGACTCCCAAGGAGTGAAAACAATGTCCTCTTTTACTTTTGGGGGTGGGGTGGGGAAGAGAAAAACAACCTGAATGGATCATCGGGTGATGACTTCAGCACATAAGAACCATTGATTTCGCATGCAACTTCACTTATGACAGCCATCAACTCATTATGGGGACCATCAAGACTGTGAGCTGCATCCACAGCCATTTTAGAATCTCCCTTTGAAAGCATAGCTTTGGAAACTGCCATTTCGCGCAATCCTTCGCATATCAATTTGAAGCTGCCAAGATAATTAGAAGAAGCATAAGACAACAGTCACCCAAACAACAAGATAGAAATATAGAACTTCTGTTGGGCCAATTTCACTTTAAGGGAATCTCAATTGGTAGAGATTTTTCCCCTCATGCAATTGCCATCATCCTGACAGAGAGTGATAAAGTAAGTGGTCAGAAAGATGCATATCTCGAGATAAAATTTTCAAAGACTGGCATCAGTGGCATTCCAAACTATCCCAATCTAAAGTGGATTTAATCCAAATAACTACCATGAAGAATTTTGTTTCTAAAGGAAACCACTACAAAAGCTGCTAAAGAAATAATATTTTAGAGAACATGCCCAGCCCATAGCCCCCTATTTCTGCAACACAAATCTCAATTAACAAGATTATCTCTCTACAGATCACTCGCCCATGTCCACCACAAATCCTTCAATATCTTCTCTATCACCTAAAACAGACTGTCTTAAACAAAAATTCCAATTAACAAGACATTGGAATCAGATGTAAAACATTGTTTTATTTTGTTGTTTTTATAAAAGAATATTAGCTCAAAATATTTCTCTATTCCTTGGCAAATACACTAAAAAACCACAGCCATAAACCTGGTTTGACACACTTAAGATGATTCTAGCCATAAGCACCACAGCCCCAGAAATACAGCACAGTTCCTTGGGGCTTTACACTCCCTCCTTTATAGAATTTGTATCAAAATTCTTGACACCATATGGGGCCTAGTTACATGCTCAATGGGTGTTGTGAGCAGACCACATGATCTTAGTGTCTTGCCAAAAATCAGGTTAGGTATATTGCATCTATCATGCCTGCATATCCCCAAATGGATGAATAGCCTAATAAAATATAAAAAAAACTAATAAACTTAAATCTAAAAAATATGTATACAGTCCAGAACATGGGGAATACAACATTTTACAAATCATGTACATAACACGACCATAATACTATAAAGTTAACATAAATCACAAATCTTAGATCAAAAGAGAGAATCGGTATTTTAAAAAAGGGTATGAATACAAAAAGTATTGAGTATTGACAAGATATGAAGCACAAGTGTTGAAATATGAAAGCCTTGTAAAGTGGTATGAGTTAACTACCAATAATGTGCTTCCAAATATTATCTCAACAATCATTTGAAGACAGGAAATCACCAAAAGGATAGATGTTTCTATAACCATACCTGCAAACTTTGTAAGTCTGAAAAAGTTTCTTCAGGGCAATTGGCAGAGCATGTCGGGTTTCATTTGACATGGTCATTTTCGCAGGAGGCACTCTGCCCAGACTTGTTACCCGTTGATCTGAACTTTCTGATTTATGAACCTCAGTGTTCACACCTTGGTTTGCTACAGCATTTTTACCAATTTTACGTTTTCCAACATTCGAAGAAAAACCAGATAACTGTTTTTCCAAACCTTTGAAAAGTTCTTCCTGTTTTTCAACAATATCTGGATAGAGTTTTTTGAATGACTCGTCAGGAAGCTCTCTGAACTTCCAGTAAGGATTTGGTTTTCCAGTAGATTTATCAAGATCATTTCTTTCCACGCCAAATATCTTCAGGCAGTTTCTCACACGATTAACAAGTTCACCTCCTCGAATACTCACATCAGAAAACTGAACTTTCAAACTCTTGCTAAACAATAGTAGGGAATAATCTCTGGCCAAAGTTTCCACACCACCATCAGGATATAGCAATGAACTTTTTGCAGTCCATAGTCCCCACACCAATATTGCATGCTGCTGCAGGAATCCTAGAAGTTCATTCTCGGAATATTCTGGAGCAAAGTGCTTAATAGCACTGAAACGATGAAGTGGACGATCCTATCATAAAGAGCTCTGTTAGACAAGTTATAAAAAGTAGCATACAGAAACATGGTTCACAATAGAATATTACAGCATTATTTGATTTTTGTAGCCTACCCCACCTCCAAAGAAAAGGCTTGGTGGTGGTGGTTGTTATATTACTTGGTTCAGTTGTGACCATAGTTGAGAAAATTAGGCCAGAATCCAGATTGGCCAGTTCAACTAGGAATCAGTTGATAGAGCAAGTTAGGTCTTATCCCTTTTGGAACTGGTTATCAGGAAACAAGTCAGTGTCTTGGTGAACTGTGAAATTGCACATGAACTGGCAAGAACCAACTGGTTCAATTCATAACCAGTTGAATTCTTATATATGAGGGAAAATTATATTTCCCAACCTATGATATACATAACCTCTTGCCAAACCAATGTTATTTTTGATATATATTATGCAAAATCTTAATAAATATCATACACTTTACTGTATTTAAGTTAATAACAATATTTATTTTTATTGATACTATTTATGCATATTTATCTATTTAACTCTTTTTTTTTATTTTGTATGATATAGTCCTTTGATGTTAGTTCAAATTTTTGCATTAATTTATTACGATTGCATGTCAATGTATTAGCAAAAATGAATATATTCAATTCAGTTTATCACCAGTTCAACCACAATTAAATCAATAAACTATGAATCAAGGCCTTTATTAGTTCAATAACCAATCTAATTTTAAAGACATTGGTTGTGACGTGTGTGCCACCACCCAAATATGCAGTTTCATTTTTCTTGTTTATTTCTCTCTATTGTCACGATGTGAGTTACACTTTAACACACAACAAATCCTTTAATAATTAATTATGACACATGTAGATAATGGCATATTGCCTATAACCCTTGTAGCATCCTGGTAAAATATAAACACTTTTCAGTTTTCATATCAAAAGCAAAAACTTCAGTGTTTGACATCTTATCAATGAGCAATCTGGTGCACATGTCCAGGTTATTTGCTGAGAAAAATGTACACTAATAACTTAACAGCTAGCACACACATAAAACACCAGAAGTGAATTGGGAATAGAGAATATCTTGTTAAAAATATGAATGTAGTCAACTATGAACAAGCATAGGAAGTAAGATGAAGAATGTTGTTAGATCTCAATGCCCCTTTCTCATCAACAAAAAGAAATCAAATTCAATGTTACAAACCTCAAGCATTTTCTTAAGACGCTCTTCCACGGGCAATGATAGAAGATACCTAAAATTGCATACACACGTGAATAGTCAAAATTATAAGCCAATAGCAATAGTACAAACCAATAAACAAAATCAATACAGAATTATTAGATCAATAAGCATATTATTGAGAAGTGGGCAGAAACAAGACAGAAAGAACGTAACAAAGATAGACAGAAATGGACACATTTGCAGGTACAAAAGGGAAAAAAGTGAGTCCTACATACAAAAGCTAATTGAATTTTTTAATCAGAACTAAAGGCCAAAAGTTAAATAAATTTGATAATAAAGGAAGACTGTACCTTTTAGAAAGACCTTTTGGTAAATTGTTGCTGCTCCCACCAGGACACAGTGCAGTAACATAATCATACCTTCAATCAAAGATTTACAAACTTAAACAAATTTAGTGATTTACATGTCACATAAGAGTGAAAAAGGACAATAGGACATATTCTTACGCTCTCATTGTGAAGTTTATAGGAGAACTTTCTTGTGTCACCATTTGCTGCAAATATCTAGAGGATATATCACTCTTGCAGCTATGGTACTTTAGAGGAACCCAGCACTGCACATGATATAGAAAAAAAAGATATACAAAGTCACCATTAAGAAATTCTTTTTGCAGAAAATGCAAATATATATATAAAACCCATTATGACTCGAGGCAGGAGAGAATATTTACATGAAAACATTTGACTGAAAAACACACTCAGCCTAAGGATTTATACAGAATAATTATCTAGAAAAATGAATGCAAAATGCAATATATAAGAATAATTAAGCTAATAATTCTATGTCTATTTAAGAAAAAACATCAAATGTAAATTGCATTGCAGTATTAACGACTAGTATACCTCATCACCATCACTCTTTTGCTCAATAATAGAAGGTCCTGTCTGCTTATTCTGCAACAAAAAAGAGAAATCAATTAGCCAATTGGAAATTACCAAATAAGCCTTGACAGAATACAAACAGCAAAAAAAAAAGTACATGATGTAGTGTGTTACTGCAACAAAGACAGCTTGTGAACTAAACCTCTGAAGGGATAATAAAATCTGTGTCTAATTTCAAGCATAGTTGGCCTGGCATAAATGGAACCAAGATGCTAGTGACTAAATATTAAATTTAGCAATTTATAAACAACACAGTCATTGCTCCTATAAGCATGCAACAGAAACCAAACATTTTTCACTTTCACTTTTTGTGGGTGGGCAGGGGTACAATCAGTAATCACCAAGCATGTATGCCTCATGCCTGTAATGGATTTATTAAACCTACATTTAATTGAGATCCAGGTTCTTGCAAAGCAACATAAACTTTGATCCAACTCAAAACACACCATCTAATCATCTATAAATGTACATGAAAAAATATTTCAAGATTGCTAAGACATTAGTGTCATACTGTGGAAATTATAATTCCTGCACCTTCCACTTGTGCAGACTGCAGTCGCTTTTAAATTGCTATAAATATAATAAAATAACAAATATCCATGAATAAAAGAAATAAATGATACCTGCTTCTTTGATGTAGCAACAGACTTCTCTTCATTTGAGCCCTCAATTTTGACAGTAGCATTTGCTCCAGTGGAGGCAGCATTCTTCCGTTTTGAACCACCAGAATTAAGATGTTGTAATGTTGGTCGGAGCTGCACAACTGCATGAACTGGATGCAGGTGTAACTGTAACCAAGAAAAAGACAGGCAAATTTACAATTTTTTTCTAAATTAAAAATCAACGTGAATATCACAAATTCACAATGAAAACAATTCATGAAACCCTCAAACTATTAGAGAATGCTAATATAATCAAGAATAAGTAAATATAAAGCATATCAAGCTATCTGGGTTAATAATGTATGAATCTAACACATAATAACAAACCTGATAAGTGTTTACAAGAGCATGCTCAATTATTTTTCTTCTAAGGTAGTATTCCAAGGTTTTTCTTTTTATGGAAAGGGAGGAGTCAAGTTAATTTCAAGGCATGCTGTGTATTCCTCTTTTCCCCCCTTTTCACTCTTTATTGAATCATACCATGTAAAGTAGTCTTCACTTCATTAGCTTTTCAATGAACTTTTAAATTAAGAAACACATTAAGTAACTGTTCCTACTTTTCTTCAAGACCTGAATAAGATATATGTTATCTAAAAACAAGAAGAAACTCATCCTAAGAAGTATTTTCAGCAAAAGACACTCATCCTAATTCATTGGATTTAGTATTAAATGTTCAATAAATAGAACAATAATCACATGTTGCATTGGCACACCTAATACAATGTTGTTCAAACAATATATCACCTTGAGCTAAATTAAACATCATAAAATAGAATGGGAGACATAATTACCTTATCACCCATAAGAAGCCCAACAGCACATCCATTTGCATGAGATGGCTTCCACGTAGTTGATAAAGTCTGAAGAGAATTAAAAGCAAGGTTGTCAAACTCGAGAGTTTACATAAATTCATGAAAGCTCTGTAAACTCAGACGTTTACTTAAAACTCACAAGGGTTTACTTAATATAAAATAAAATAAAATACTAACAAATAACATAATATTTCAACTCTATAGTAAAGCAAAATAGTAAATTACAATAATAAGGTAAGAAAGTTTGGTGAAGCTAAAGTTATCAAAATAAGTTTATTTTAAATGACAATGGCTTATAATTCCTATAAACACTTTTCGACTCATTTAAATAGCTTCTTGGTGAAGCTAAACTTATCAAAATAAGCTATTTTTAATTCATTTTAAAAAAAATATATGGTCAAATTTATGACATAAGTTCTCATACGGTAAGTGTCTCCAATAAATGTTTAAGTAAGTTATTTATCCAAACACATCCTAAATGTCCTTAGGAAAACTAGCAAAACTAACCAGGCTTGACCTATTTCACACATCATGCATAGCACCAGCAAGTGGAACCAACAAATAAGCATTTTGATGGCTGCTAATTTTAAACAAGTAGCACATATATTATTTATCAGGGAGCACTGATATAATATATTTTGGGATTTGGGAATCAAGACCCCTAAATTGCCAGCATCCAATGAAACGTCTTGAATCTTTCCCATTAAAATATTCAACAGAAATAGACAACTTATCACATATTTAACAAAACACCTCAGTTATTTTACTTTTACTCATTGTAGTTTGAAAGACACAACATGAAAGCACAATTGTTGTATCTATCGCTGATCTTAGAGATAATCAGAGTGTTAACTTAGGAGTATCATTGGGTTAACATGGTAAGAGATAATGAACAAACCTGCTTTGTGATGTTGTATTTGGTGGCAAACTCTTTGTCAATATGGTCCGAGTCAAGATCAATGGATAAATCAATCTCCACTTCTGAAGTTTTAGTCTTCAACCTTACCTATACAAAATAATTAAAAAAGGAAAAAAAAAACACAACACGTACTTAACATAACATGATTCCTTCTTCTTCCTCCAAAAACTATTCAACAAATGTACCTCTTCGCATTGTTCATCCAAATCGTACGGTCGCCAAGAAGGTCTCAAGGGATACTGAAAGACGTATAGCTAAAAGTAACAAAAAAAAATTAGTTTGAAAATAAAAAAAAAACGCAGAATCCATTGAAACAAGCAATGGCGACAGAGAAAGACGGACCTGAGTCTGGGCATCGACAGAAGGAGAGAAGAAGACATCAATTTCGCGCACAACTGTGTCTTCTTCAGGGATATCTTCGTCTATGGGATCGTCTCGAACTGATTCTGGTTCGTCTTCGGCCTCCTCCATTTTGACAGTGGCGTCGAGTTCGGGTTTCGTATGAGTTGGTGGCACTGTTTCGACGCCATCATCTTCATTCTTTTTGACAGTTGCTGCAACGAATTCCTGAGGCTCTGGTTTGGAGATGGGTGGTTGGGGTTCAGGTTTGGGGGGGGCAGGTTCTGATTTTGGTTTAGGTTTGAGCTTTGATGATTTTGGCGCGAACTTGGAGACTCGAGACGTGGCCTTTATCGGCGCTTCTTCTAAGTCGTCAAAGTCCATAACAACAAAATTATTTTCAAAAAAGAACAAGACTAAGGGCGGTGGAGAGCTTAGTTGCTGCTTTCCAGCAGAAGCAGTGGGCAGGGACGGCGATGGCGGCTGAACACGCCAAGGCAGAGGCGGCGGGCGGTGGGCAGCGGAGAGCTTGTGGTGGCAGGTGTCCTTGCGCCTTCCAATATGCGGAGGCAAATTTTACCGATACTGAAATTTATTTTTGTTAACCTAGCATACGACAAACTGTATTTTATAAAAGGAAATTACTGAATGGTACGAATGCTATCTCGCACGAAAACGAAATGATTTTCGTTAATTTAATTTTTAATTTTTTTCATTTAATCTTTTTATGGTGTAATATAACCTAATTAATTCTATCATAACCCACCTGTATGTGGTGCGATAGCACAAATTTATAATAATTAAAAATTATAGTTTATTCAATTTCATACTAACAAATCATATCCAATTACTATATATATCTTTATGCTATTTTCCTGTGGTTATAACGTTGCGAGTCTTGGACCAATTTTTTTTTTTTTTTGAACAAGCCTAGGTCCATGGAGGGGTATGCGGTTTGCGCGGATAATGGATCAATTTTGTTAAACGGCCCGTGGATGATCTGTATTAGGTTTGATTTATGTGACCAAGTCACAAAAGAAAAAGATTAAAATAAAAAAAAACAAAAATATATTAAGATAAATATTTTAAAAATAAAAATAAAAAATTTGAATTAAAAGATGATAAAGATAAAAAAAAATAAGATAAGAAAAGTAAAAGATAACATAAATAAAAGATTAAGATAAAAAAGATAAGTGATATTATTAGGATATGACTTGCTAACAATCTTTCTTTCTGATATTTTCTCGATCTTTTTTTCTTTTAATATATTATTTTCATATTTGTAAACCATAAATAATAAAAATATCAATTCTTATCATTTTAAGTCAAAAATAACTGCTAAATAAATATTTTTAAAGATATTTCAATATATTTTTATTATAAAAAATAACTCATATTTAGCTTGACTTTATTCTAATATTTATTATTATTTTGAGTTTTAGGAAAAGAAGATGAAATGTGGAGAGGGAGAAGGCTAAACTACTACAAATATGAAATCATTTGTTATTGAAGATGATTAAGTTTCTTATTTTAGATTTATTGATTAGATTTTCTTTTGTTAAGACATTATTTATTTTATTAATGTAATTGAGTAATTGTTGAGATTTTATTTAACTTAATTTGATTGTGTTATATTTTTATTGAAATTGAAATTCTCTCAGCGGACTGACGCGTTTGACCTGCGGGGTCCGTGAGGCAGGGCGGGGCGAACCAATTTATTTGATCCATGTAAGAATGCGGGGCAGACCGACTTAATCCACTGTCAATGTAAACTTATGCAGGCGAGCCTTGCGCGGAACGGACTAATCCGCTTAACTATCCCTATTTGTGATCACTTGCACCCATGCTTCCCACTCTTGTTGACAGGGTTCTAGAGGACTCACTACTATGACTTTCATCCCCTTTATCTGCGTTGAAATTATTCACTGCATGAATATGTGCAGTTAAAAATAGAAAGAAAATGTGACTATGTGAGGGAAATTGTAACTGACCAGAAGAGAAGAGCCTTTGACTCTAGACAACAGTTCAATGATTTTTTTCTGCTAGCATTTCTCTATGGAAATTATAGGCAAACAGAAAATAAAATCAGAATCAACTTATTACAATAGACCTCATCATGAGAAAATGAACTTCAACTCTAATAGCTCTAATTAGTTTTTTACTGACAATTTAATTAATTGATTATGTTTAGACAGTTTAAAGAAACTTGTATATATACAACAACTATTGCATATCAAAAAAATTAGATCTCATATATACATAAAGATTCAAAATAAGAGACAACTAAGGAACTCTTCTTTGATTGCAGGGATCAAGATGGCCTTAGAACCATGTGTGATGGCTTGAACAATAAACTCCAACAGTTAAACTCAACTACAATTCTCCAATTGTAACAGCAACAGTTTTGCATTCGTTACATGGACATGTTTGACTTGAATGAAAGGAAATATATTTTTAGATATAAGCTTATATCTAAATATGACAAATATAATCACCAAATCATAAGGATAATATCTTAATTTTAAAATCAAAGAACTAAAATTACAGATTGTATAAAATTGGAAGAATAAAATTGTATTTTAACAAAATCAAAAATTCATAAGCCTCAAAGCTAAGGAGTACTTAATTCACGAGGAAGAATAATTTACAAGAAATCACAAAACATTGAATAATTATGCTGAAAAATAATAAGTGTGAAGAGAAATGGAGATGAATATTTTTTTTATGAAAGTGTGGAAAGAAAATTATATTTGACTTACCAGATAAAATATATATAATATTAATATAAAACATAACACATTTGGATGAATGCTTTTTTATATAAGCAAATAGGGAAATTTATAAACTATAATTAATTTGAGAGGATGAACATGTAGACTGAATATTTAACTTAGAAGTTTGTCCCAAAGTGTTCATCTATTCTGTTGCCGACTGCAGATAATTTCTGCAACAGAATTTTTAGTGTTCAAATTTCGTTGGTAAAATCGGATTTCCTGGGAAGATGTATTTTAGTAGAAAGTTTAATGACTGACAGCCTGACATCGCCACTGGTTATATTGTACCGACCATGGTCCAGAATTCGAGATTCCTTTTGTACAACTAAGAGTTGATTTTCAATATATTACTTAAAATTTTGGATCTACCAAAGAACTATAAAAAATTCCAACTTTATTTTTAAATTAAAATAATTTTATATAATACAAATTATCTATCATAAATTTAATATGATTACATGTTAAAAATTTTAACAATAAGTTTTAGTTATATAAACTAAACATTTATTATGTGTATTGTACAAGTTAAAATATTAACTTTTATTAAATAAATAAGTTATTAAATTTTTAATTTTTAATGATAAAACTTCTTTAAAAAGACCAATCAAGACGAGGCGTGTAGTCATGTATAAGGTAGACTAGACTTTTATTATCAAAAGGTGAAAGTATTTGAAGCAGCAATGTTATTCTATACGAAAACAGATAGCAAGAAATACAATAACTTTAAATACGGATCAATGGTATGTCACTTAAAAATTTAAGAAAATATATAAATTGATTTGGACGAAAATCAACCTAAAATACAAAAACCAGTTGCACTTGAAGTTGGATTAATCAAATTCCTTTGACTGGAACCTTTCAAATGGAGAACACTGTACAGTTGAGAAAAAACCGACCCTTGGAAGACACATTATTTACTATTTGTTGTCTTTCCATAATACATGTTCCACCAAAACACACCATTGCTCAAGAACTCTGTTGTCTCATTGTCTGTATTGCCGTTAGATAGATAGAAAGCTCAATCATGAATCATTGTTATATTAAATGTAATTCTTTTCCCTATTTTTATTTAATTGGGTTAACCTGTGCTTCAGTAATTCAAGAGTTAATAAAAGGCTGAAGATAAGTTATGATCCAATTATACGGAACACCCCCACAAAAATATCACACCAGCAAGCTAGCATTGGAAACGGGGGCAGAGTTATTAAAATTCAAAATACATGATGGGGGATATATGAAGTTTCGTGAACTTTATGTTTTTAAGCCCCCCAAAATGACAAACTAAACACAAGGCATTACAAGCCTATAAAAGCACGGATAAAATTGTTGGATGATATCTGTCACTGTCAGGTTTCTTTGTTGTATAAGTAAGATGGCTTTGTCTGTTCAGCAGCAAAGGACCTCAACCTGTGTAGGAATCATCAACAGAAAAACATTGGTAACTAAAACATTATACTGCCCAACTTCATCTCCTCTGAATTGAGAGATAATTATATGCCAATGCATGTATGACATTTTAAGAACAACGAAAGAAAGCATATAACTCTCATTCTTCTTGATACCTCATTGTAAGTTGTAACAACACAATTCGGAAGCACATATGTAGTAAATTTCTATCTTATTATGTGTATGTAAGTTTATAATACATCAGACATTTTCGTAGACATTCACTGTAATTGTTTTAAACACTCCTGATTTACTGCCTCACTGTTCTCACTCTTTAATGACAGCAATTGGGTATGATGACAATGACAGGAGATTTTACACTTGTTTCAGTTCAGGGAACTATGAGAGTCAGTATGCTTATAAAGTTATGTATAAGTGAGGCTGCAAGCTAAAAAGTTTACCTTCAGTTGCGAGTAACATATATACACACAATTAGTAATCCAATGCATGTAGTCCCATCTGTTGAGTAAGATGGTCAACATGTAGTATCTTATCAAAATTTTCCTGCTTATTTTCCATTTCTGAAGGCAAACCCTGATCATCAGTCAAACCACATCCTAGAGAGCTACATTTAGTTTCCTCTGTGCCTTCTGTAAGTGGGCTTGGCCTTAAAAGAAGTTCCCAGAATTCATCACTGATTTCTGGGAGTTTAGAAATTCCATCTGTGTCAGGTGAAAAATGATTAGCTTCATCTGCCTCATCTAAAACAGTTGACATCATATCTATCTCCCCCATGTTCCTAGTATCAGCCCCCATAACATTCAGATCATGATTCAATAAACTGCTTTCTGTCTCCATCCCTTGATTTCTACAGAAACCCAAAACAGCAGGCGAAGACTGCAACTCAGATATGTTACTGGGCATACAATTGAGAGGAAACTGTGATCCTACTTCCATAGATGTCAGCTCAGATATAGGTGGAACCATCACATTAGAAACCTGAGTGGATGAACTACTGCTATCTGATGCAATGGCAGAAGGAACATCATCAATAAGGAAAACATCAGGGCTCTTAATTGATGATTGTGTTGTAGAATTGTTTATTTGCAATATCTGGAGAAATAATGCTTTTGCAGCCTCATTTATGGAACTCTGATACTTGACAGTGTGTCCTTCAAGAGAACTATGGAGATCCTTGGTGGCTAAACTATCTTCTTCTTGTCGCTGGAGCCTCCTCTTTTTATTGCTCCCAGGGATATGTTTACTACTTTCATTCTGCTGCTGAACAAATTGAGCTATGAAGCATGGGCTCTGCATAGCCTTTGCCAGGAATGACATCATTTGCTGCTGACGCTGCTCCATTGACTGCACACGTTGCCCAACATTTTTCAATTGGTTATCAGTCCCTTGCTGTTTCTGTCTCAACCTAACAAGTTCCTGCATAAGAACATTCTTATCCCTTTTCAGTCTTTCCACCTCTTCCTCAAACCCAAATTTCCCCACTTCAACACATGCTCTAACAGCTGATTTATGCACTTGAGATGGTTGTTGACTACCATTTACATGAGCAGATTTCCGCCTACTGATACTTTTTAAAAGTTGTTTTTCACCTCTTAAAAATCCTTCATTTGCAAATTCCCATCGATCTGGGTCAACCTTTCTGAAACCCTGTTTGTCAATCAAAAGGAGTAACAAATTAAGAGAAGAAAAATGTGTGAACTGTACAACTAATCCAGCTTGATAAAACTAAATGTAATGCTAATAATGCATGAAGAGGAGATGGCATGTTAAACAATATTCTCTGTAAGTGTATGAGATACAGGTAAATATTCTTAGATAGCAATAGACTAGATTTTGTGATAATTAATTAACCCTTTGAGAAGTGCCAACCAGGGGACCTATATTTGCCATAACCTATGACCATATTATATCATTCCAACAATTTTCCTACAGCACAATACCAAAGGTTGTCTTTAATCACGAGTTCCTAATAATATCCTGCGACGCCTTTTCAATCACCCTACCCTAGGCCTAAAGTTACCACAATCACAATCACTTTCAATGAAAGATAAATTTTGTACACTATAGCACCAGCTAAATGTATCCATGTTTTTTGTAGTCTTTCATTCTGGACTATACCATTGTTTGTGTATATTAATAACAGAACTTACAGATGATATGGACTCTGTTTAAGAAACTATTCTCGTTAACCAAATCGGAAGCAAAGCAAGAGGACCTACAACTATTAGTGAGTAACATAAATTTTTCAGCTTAAGCAACGTATCTTACAACCAAACACCTAGCATAGGCAGTTTCAATCATGGTGCGGACAAGCTGAAAATCACATTAACTAATATATAAAAACCACGATTTAAACATGTAGTTTTCTCATGATCAATACTGACCTTACCGGACTTCAACTCCTAAACAACTAAATCCCAGTGCAGAAACAGGGGAAAATCGAAAGCATTTTTATCAAAGGTCATCAATCTCGGTTTCCTCATACACGAATTGGTATATTTGAACCTATATAACAAGAGACAAACAAATAAAAGAAAAGTTTTGAGTTCACTTTGCTAATTTACTATGCAAACTCAGATCTAACAGAAATTTTGCAAAATTTACTAAAGTCGAGCATACCCAATGAAGGTGTAATACTGACCTGCAAATTCGAGATTCATAATACCAATCAATGAGACGCCACAGAATTGAAAGGTAGACTGTGCTACATCGAATCGAATCGAATCGAATGGAATGAAATAAAACAACAACAACAACAACAAAAAGATAGGGCTTCCCATTATAAAGCACGACAGATATAAACCCAGTCGAAAAGAACAGCAATCCCTCCTTTAAGAGGGGTTTTGCATAAGCAAAAGGCAATAATAAGATAAGATGGGAGAAAAAAGTGATGTGATGCCCACATAAGTATTCAACTGTCTGACGAAGCTGGAGAAGTTGTTGTGCTTAAAATGTTTGGGCAAGATGTCTGTGGTGAATTGGGGAACGTTCCAAACAACGAAGGTGTTGTTGTTTTTGCCCCACGACACCACCGAGTCGGTGGAAGGATCATCGACCATGTCGTATGTCTTGCTCAGAAACGGTGCCACACAAACACTACCATTCCTCGATGCTCCCTCCATAAACCCCTAATTTTAGGTTTTTGCTGCTTTATCGCTCAGAGAAGAAGGAAGAAGAAGCAGAAGATAAGAGGAAAGTATCACACGCTGAAACGTAATGGTTTCAACTTCCCTCTTCTTGTTTATTTATTTACTCTATTTTCATATAAAATTAAAATTTATAACGAATACATAAATGGTAATAAAAATTATAATGAATGGATATCGTTAAAAATATATATGTTGTATTATGGATTAAAAATAATTTAAATTCATTTAATTAGAATCTAACATATAAAAGTTGTGACTTATTACAAAAATTAAATTTAAAGAAAATGAAGAATGAGGATACAAAATAAGTATATCTAAGCGTTACTTATTTAATGCAAACTTATTTTCATTGTATACTTTTAAAAATATTGAAATTTAATTTAAAATAAAAATATAATAAATTAAAAATGATTAATATTAAATCAAAAAAATATTTATGTCTTAAAAACAAATCAATTCCTAATTATTTTAATTATATACAAATGATAAAAGTTATATATAATAGATTTTCAAATGATTTGTGTCTTTGTGTTTAAAGCTTTAAATAATGTGTTATGTAAACACAAATTGTTATAGTATTTAAGTATTGCATTTAGGATCTTCATGCAAAATTTTATTTTGTAAAAATATTGTCTTGTAATCTTTCGAAGTTCTATAGAGAATAAATATAATATAAGATATGAAAGTGTTAATCTTCATCCTTTTTGGTATGAAAATTTATTATACTTAAAGATGTAACTTTACCTTAAATAAATTATTTATTGTGATAAGTAATCAGAAAATAGAGTTTATATTGTAAGAATAAAAAATGACAATGAAAAATATTTTAAATTTTTCAAGTTACTATAAGTTTGTGAGTTTTCAAAATCTAAACGCAATTTTAGTGGTAAACCTGTTATATTATTCTCTTTATTTTTTTAATTCTTTTTAAGTGTCTTGAGGTTTGAATTTGTTTTTATATATTATATTTTTTTTTTGTTTTTTTTTGTGAAAATCGTTTCATCATCTTCTGATCAAGTTTTTCACATATCTTATTACCTATTTTAAGCAAAACTCATATCAGATGAAAACTCATGTTTTGTTTAAGAAATGATTAAAATTTCTAAAATACAATTTAACCCCCCTCTTGTATTATTTATCTATATAATTGAAGACTATAAAAATTAAATATACAAATTAAAGTAATCTTCTAATAACAAGCAGTATTGTCAAATAGTAAAGAACATAATTTTCAATGAAACAAGCAATATTACCAAATAATAAAGAACATGATTTTGAAAATATTATTGTTTAAGTCCATTAGGATGAACGAGAAGATAATGCATGAAAGAACTATTATGACTTTAAATACATGGAAAAAATTATATTAATTTTATTTTTCTTTATAAAAGAATTATCATTTTTTATTATATTTATCATTCAATCTTAAAATTAATTAGTTTCCAAAAATCCATCGATCCTTCCAATTTTTTTTTTTAATTTATGATATAAATTCGTTAGTAAATTACGTCCATATTTTTTTAAAAAAAGTCTTGTAAATCATAATATTTCTGTCAAAATAATCTTTTTGTTAGTCCAATTTTAGGTTAGGTTTCTTAAAAAAAAAAAAAAGCTAGGTTGGGATAAATTAAGATTATATAATAAAGGTTAAATTACTTATTTAGTCCCTATAATTTCACTATTCTTATCTTTAGTTTGAAAGTGAATTTTTAGTCCTATAGTTTTAATTTTATAGTTTGAAAGTGATATTTTTATTCCTTATACTTTATATTTTAATTCCATTTTAGTAACATCAAAATATATGTGTAATATTATCAATTACAATTAACTACCAAAATATTAATAAATAATTTGTAGTTAATTTATCGTAAGATAATTTGTAATAAAAAAATAATAATTTATAACTATTTTTTTATAGTAAAGACTAAAAGGTAATTAAAATACAAATTATAGAAACTAAAAATATCATTTTTTTTATTACAGGGACTACAAAAGAATTAAAATACAACATTTTTAAACTAGACTAAAAAAGAATTAAGATGTAAACGATAAGGTCTAAAAAAGTCACTGTCAAACTATAAAGACTAAAAATATAAGAATCATGAAATTATAAGGATAAATAAATAATTTAACCTATAAAAAATTAACATTTAATATTTTAATAAATAAAAATAATTTATTTAATTTTTACTTTAAGTAAAATACTATTAGGACAATAATTAATGTAATTTGAGTGAGATTAATTTTGATAAACTATATTTAAAAGATATCCGTGATCTATATGCCAAGCAAAACAAACAAGATTATATATATATATATATATATTTTTTTTTTATATTCAACTATTGATTTCAATTTAAAAAATTTAATCCCGTTAACTCGAATATAAAGAATAAAGAATTGGTAAATTTACAAAGAAATATAAATTATTTAGAATTAAAAATATTTAATTATACTCTTAGCGTTCATAATTGAACATTATAAAACTAATTGTTCATCGATTTTTTGTTGATAAAATCTTCATCCAAAACTTTATTCAATAATTAAGAAAAAATACAATAAAAGTAGGATAAAACATTGCATTTGAGTTTATTGACAGGAAGCTAAGTCCTTCTTATCCATTTGGCGCTGTATTCTTCTTCACAGGCATGGTTGTGGTGGTTCCTCTTGATTGCCTCTCTTTTCAGCATTGTCTTCGCAATCGCACAACCCATTTGCCCCTCTCCTCCAGATTCACCACCACCACCACCACCTCTCTCTGCTTCCACTCTCCCATAATTCAAGCCAAGTTGCCTTTTTTCACCAATTCCGACTCCTTTCAAGTGGGTCGACCCATTGGCACTTATGGCTTCATCAACGTCACCAGGTATATGACCCTCTTTGCATAAACTTATCCATAATAAGAAGATAAAATGATTTATTTTTTTTTACCCAGCTACTCTGCCTTTCCCTCTGGGCCTGGCACTGACTATTCTCTTGAAGACTTGGGAGGACTGAAGACTCAAGATGTTGGAGAAGGCAATGTCAAAATCAGGTAGGCAATGTAAATAATTCAACGTGATTTCCAGTATTCGCTTTTCCTTGTATTTACACATTCAACAAACTCTGAACTGTTCCATGAAGATTGGATGACTCATGTTTTGTAGTTTTAATCAAGTAAATCAGACTTAAAGGCCTATCTTTATCCAATGGTTTCATATGCACTGACTGTGTGAATGCGTGAGAAAAGGCGACTACACTGAATCCATTTGGGATGTGGTTTGCCCCTTTTGGATGCCATAATGATAATACATACTCATGGGACTTCTGTTTGTGTTGCAGGCTCTACGAAGGGAGGGTTTCTCGGGGTCCACTTACTGGAACTCCGGTAACTTTTAAGGTAGTAAGTAGTATCATAATCTACCTCTTCATTTGCTCATGTTAATGTGCTTGCTGTGTATTGATCATAGAAAACTCTTAACAAATGACATTGAAGGTTTATCCTGGAAGGCGAGCTGGGGGAGTCGTGGCTGATGCACTCGCTGCAAATGAGTTGAATACACACTTGTTTCTTCAGGTGAGATAACTGGATACATCCATCACTTTCTACATAATTTATTCGTTTAATATCAATTCAGTATTTTCTTGTTGCTGGTTTACATGTTTTCTTACAGAGCAGTTCTAAAGGTATTGGTCAGAATCTTGTGCTGCTTGTAGGTGGGTTTGAAACAACGACTGGAGAGCAGGTTTGTTCTGTGAAATTAACATAATTTCTTTCACATCACATGCCTTGCCCCCAATTCTGTTGATTACTTAGAGCAACGTGTTTGATCCAGTGGCTTGCATTTCGTGATGATGGGAAATATAACGCTGCAGACTATGCAAAACTTGCAAGTGAGAGGGTATCGAGAGATCGAGAAGGGTCATCCTGGAATCCCTTTGAGCAAGGACTGACAACCAAAAGGAGACAAAATTTTATCATAAAGATGCTCCAAGGTGTCATGAAGGGTCTAGCTTACTTGCATGACCACGATAGGTTGCACCAGAGTCTAGGACCGTTTTCTGTGGTTCTCAAGTATGCAACTAGAAAATATTTGATTTTGTTCAAGATTTTTCATTCGTCTTATACCTTCTCATCCTACCTTTAATGTGTTTGTCATATGATTGCAGCACAATTTCAGAAAGAGAAGGTTCTTATTTGATTCCAAGACTCCGAGATCTAGCATTTTCTGTTAATGTCAGGTAAGGTAATGGTTTGCTGAGCTATTTTGTCTTGAATTAACATGTTATTAATACATTGATAAATATTTCTTATGCATATGGCCTGGAAAATGTTATCTTTCGTCTCTCTCTCTCTTTTAATTTTATCTAAATGTTTTTATCTTTCTGTGAACTTTGATTTTTGTGTGTAATATGTTGCCCTGCTTATTGGCAATCATTGGTGTACTCTACATTTTATTTTATTTTTTACATTTTTTTCTTATTGTGTGTATTTTCTATTTCTAGATTTCTGAGATAGTCTATTTACTATTTAGCTAGGTTGGGTTTCACTCTGAGGCCAGCACTCAAAATTGCTGCTTTATTGCTTTATGCTAACATTCTACCTACAAGCTGAAGCAGGTTACAACATAAATAGCATTACATATACTTCCATCATTGCAGGTACACAGAACTAGATGATTCGGGACAACTTGTGGAGGGGCTTTGGAGAAGAGCAACAGGTGCTGGTGCATTCACACAAATGGAGAAAAGAGCTTTTGGAATAGCTGATGACATGTAACTTGTCAAAACTTGGGTCAATGCAGAAGTTTGTTTCAGCATCTTTTTCAGATTATATATTTCTTTTGAGTTCCAATGCAGATATGAAGCAGGTCTTTTTTTTGCATACATGGCTTTTGTTCCATTTTGTGAGGCTGGTGTAATGGATAGCCTTTCCTTGCAAGTAAGCTGTGCTGCCAATATGATTTCATCTTTGATAGCTGATAATTCTTTTCTGTGAAAGTCTTCCTTCTTGTAAGACAATATCTTCACTGAAGTTTTTGTTGGCCATGAAATTTAGAGGCTTTTGGAGAACACTTTCCAACTTGATCTTGAAGCAACACGAGAGTATGTAATCTTTTAGTTTAATTTCTGGTTTAGTCTTGTTGGAGACTCACAAAGCAGACATACGTTATAATGATATTTTATAATCTAATCTTTCCATTGTGTTGAGGTATACTTATTATGGGGATGAGTTATTCATAAGAAGAACAAATAGCTGAACTAAAGACTTAAAGGGGGTGTTTAGGAATTTTGAAAACTAGTTAATAATAATGGTAAATGATGGAACCAATTATATAAGTCCATATCTAACAAACCAGTACAAATTGGCTTAGTTTGGTTCAAAACTAATTTCAATACTGGATTCATTTTATATAAATGTGATGATTTTGTTTATCTATATTCTAAAAACTTAGCTTGTTTAATGCTTGTTGTTCATGCAGGCTACAGTTATATCTCATCTAAATTATCTAATGACTATCCTTAAATTTAGCTTATAGAGGGAAAAAAGTGAATGGAAAGGAAAAAAAGAGAGTATTGGAAAAAAAAAGCAACTTTGAGATGATTTTTGTTTTAGAACTAATGCATGCCAGTGATGTCCTGTCTAGTGGGATTAGGGGTGCCATTCCATTTGTACCTTTATTCATCCAAAAAAGTTTTATCTACAAATTTGTTTACAGAAGAATCAGTTTTTTTTTAAAAAACTATGTAGTTTCCAAATACCCTGTATTTAAACCTCACCCGCCTGCAATTAGATATGTTGTTTTTAAAAGTTCCCAAACTAGATTTGCACTTTATTCAGCATGACTAAACCCTGAAGAAAAATCTGTCTACTGAAAGTGTATATTTATGTTTTATCAGGTCATTGCTTTTATCTCATTTTATTTTATTCCTCCTTCGGCAGGTATTGTCTAGCAGATGACAGATTAGTAAACGCTGTCGAGTTCCTGGATCTAGGCGATGGCGCTGGTTGGGAGTTACTTCAGGTATTTATATGTCTGTTAGTATGGGCAACTATTATTGAATAGCTTTGAGGGAGCGAGTGTTACAGTACTTGGCAGATTTACAAAGTATTTGAGGGTTGCCATATTTTAATTTTTTGTAAGAAAGATCTCTAAAGTTGTTCACGGAAAATCAGTTCTAGGGGTAACTGTTTTCTCATGACAAGAGTTTGTTATTATTAAAAAGATGAATTTAGCATAAAAAAACGAATTTAATTTAAATATTTGTAAAGGTTTTTTAGAGTGTCATCTAATTGTAATCTATTATTTTTTATAATATTGTTGACTTTTATAATAACTATTTTAAAAGTTATTTCATCATGCTATTTTTTAATCAGTTGATGGTGTAGAAATCTTATACTGACGATGCGTAAAAATTAAACTCATGTAATAATGCCTTTTCTGCTAGTGTCTTTTGGTTAAAAAAAACATGTTGTCATTACTACTTCAATCAATTCAAGTGTGAATTGGTCTTGTTCTAAAAAACTTCTCCATAGATACTTATAAGAGAAAAACATAAGAAAGTAAAATAAATTGAACTTCTTTTATAAGCTAAGATCAACTTATACACTTACCTTTTATAGAAACTATCTCATTTAACTTCTCTAATAGCTGAGATACATGAGTTAATTTTAGCTTTGAGAAAAGCTGAATTCATTTTGTCTTCTTATCTTATTTTCTTACAAGTGTTTATGGAGAACTATATCCAAACAAGTTCATGCTGTTGTTCTCTTGATTTCCAGGCAATGCTTAATGCTGACTTTCGAAAAAGACCAACTGCTGAGGCTGTCCTCAATCATCGGTTTATGACTGGGGCAGTCCTTTGAATTTCAAGGTCAAAGAACATAGTTGTTTGTGGCTTTTATGAAATATCTAGCACATGGCTCACTACATAATGTAAATTTGTTTATCAGTTTCCATGACTTATTTAGGATTTTTGGTATGCAATAATTTATCGTCATTTGTTATTTAGAAAAAAATATTCTATTTTGGATTATCTTATTGCAGCTTAGAATAGGAGTAATTTGTTAGGGTGTTTGGCCGTATTAGGTCAATAAATAGGCCTTTAATGTATATATTTGAGTTTTTTTTATTATCATATAATATTGAGCTTTCTTCATTAAAATAGAATATGATCTTTAAATTGGAGGAACACTACCCTAAAGAAGTGTTTTGGGTTTAGCAGGAAAATGCTATACTAAATTGTCCTATATTAAATTTGGTATTGAGAGCTTGATTTCAAATTCTCCACTTTCATATTCTTCCCAAATCTCAAGATTTGTGCATTTTGAGACCAATGAACTTTTTTTTCTGAAACAAACAGCTCATATCATTTCATTAGTAATGACACTTTGAATACAATATGGTATGTAATCAAGAGCTTGGGGACCAGCATGAAATTGAGTTATCTGAGCTAAAACATGAGCAACACAATTGACTTGGCTTCTAATAGACGTTATCTAAGTAGTTTGGAAACAAAAATAACTTTTTTTTTTTTGCATAAGTGAATAATGCAAGATAACTCAGAAAGAGCTGTACAGTGACCTTTGATCATATCCATTACCTCTTTACAATCTGTTTCTATAATGGCCCTATGAACACCCAAAACTCCCTAACCAGGTAATAGCCTCTAACAATGCTAAAGCTTCAACCTCAACAGGGCGCAAATTACCAACAAAGGGAACAGATGAAGGAGCCCATATCATGACGAATACACAGCAGCATCCACGTTGCACTTAATCACTCCAAAAGGAGGCTTTTGCCATCTGACAGACCTGCAAGGAACCTGACAATGAATGGTAATTTTCTGGTGAGCTTTATTCCAATCAGCAAGCACTTGGGAAGCTCTTTGAGTAATCACATCAGAATTCCTGATGACAGAATGGCAACCAACAAAACAAAGCCACTCATTCTCCAAATTTTTGTTTCACAAAAACTGCATATTCTATTTAAGGGTGTTAAAATTTACCAATTCCGGTATACCACATAGCAGCACGTCATTGAAAACTATTCTAAAATCCCACATTTCAGACTTAATATATCATCATTACCAATCACACCATACCTTACCATCACATGTCGTTGACTAGCCCTCAGGTAATCGTGTTTGTTACATTATTATACTTGACTGCTACTCCGAGCATAACCTCCAGGTTAAAAAAAAGAATTTGTTCTTATAATTCTTATCTTTAAAGTTTGTAGCCGAGGATGTTATGGGGACGTTTGGTAGATGATTTTTTTTACATGAATCTTTGAGGGAGAAATTATGATTTTCATGTTTGGTATGCAATTAATAAAAATAAGATTGTCAGGAAATTATAATTTCAAAAATTAATTTTAACTCATTTTCCTGTAAAAATATTCCCAATAGACTTAGGAATTCAACTTTGCCAAGTGAAGGAAAAGTTAGTCAATGTTATCGGACTAGTTATTGATTCGGTAAGGGAACTGGTTCATTGAGTAGGGGTCAACACCGAGTCACTAGTTGATTCACGTGACCAGATTTATTTTTAAAAAAATCTAAATAATTTTGTAACATTTAACTTTGTACACTTAAGATTTAAAGTTTAATAAAATTTAACATATAGAAGCATATTTATGGATTTGTTTAAAATTTTTAACATGTAACATATTTTTTCATAATTCAGTATAAATAATATTAATTAAATTTAAATTATACATCATTGTTGTACAATGATAAACATAATTAGAAAATGACAATAACTTTATCATCTTAAATTTCAAGATGCAGTTATGTCTGATAAAAAAAAATAAGCAAGTATATAAACAACACAAGTGTGAGGTATAAATTAATTTTTTAAAATATGAATAATGTTGTTTAACTCTTAAACCCGCCGAGTCAACCAGGTTGCATGTGTAACCAATCTAATAAGTGATTCAGATTGGTTAGGTGTTCGATTCCAAGACCAATGGGTTGACTTGGCTGGTCCGAGTCGGGTCCAATAATTATAATTTTAGTTATGTATTGTATACAAACATTTAATTACTATAAAACATATTAAGACTAAGGAAATGTATCTTACTCGTTTCTAGAAATTGTGATTCCCAAGTATCGACTTCTAGAAATCATGATTTTCGTGTGTGAAAAAACTTATCTCTTATCAAATGTTTCCTAAGTGTAGATATTTTTTATTTTTATTTCTCCAAAAGAAATTGATGAATATTTTATACTAATATCATGATGATAAATAAACAGTATAAAATTAATTTTTATATAAGCTTATTTAATATTAAAAAATATATTTTACTTGTTATAACTGATTAAAAAACATAAAAATGGATGATTTATTTATTTTTAATTTTTAAAGATTCCGTTATTAAAGTGAAAATTTGTTGGGAGTTTGATAGAGTGCTAATTCTACTCTATTACTATTCCTAAAGAAATATCATCAAAGATTATAAAAAAAGTTATGAGGAAGATAAAATAATAATTGAGATATTTTTTATTGATGATAATAATCAAATGAGAGATACAATATATAGTCTAGTGGTTGTCAATAACAAAATATAAAATAAGAGTAAATAATTTAAAAATAATAATAACTAATTCATCTAATATTTAATCTAATTATTTGGGCTTCTTTAATTCCATCGTTCTTAAATAACATTTTTGTTGGTAGTGTGGAGTTACATGATTCAATTATTTCTTATTTAATAGGTTATTTGACTAGAAAAATATACAACCAAAGAAGTGTGTATTAATTAGAGTGAAATTGTTTTAGGTGATTTCGAATTTGAATACTAAACATATAATCGCGTTAAATAGAGAGAAAGATTTTACGCCCATAATAAAAGATATTTGTTTTTTCTACCAAAAATAAATAAATAAATTTAAGTTATCAATTGTTATTAGCAAAATTAAAATAAAATCAACAAAATTATTATGTATATATTATCTTATATTTTTATCGTAAATCTGTAGTTTAAATACTTACAACTGAAAAATATATTAAAAAATTACAATAATATTTTTTTAATTGCAAATTTAATATACTTTCACAAGAAAATTGTTACACCAGTATAATACAAATAATAATAGGCATGAAGCTTAGGAATGACATGATTATATCTTAGGTTTGATTTGGTCAGAAACAGAATGTGCATTATTCTATCCCATTAGCAGAGAATTAACATGCGATGGAAGAACGGAATCACGAGATCCTAAACAAGCAAACAAAAACATAAGAGAGAAGAATGGAATCAATACTTCTGCTTCTGCACATGAAATACTACTACTAAAAATTAAATTTAAAAAGGGTAAAAATAAAAATAAATATTGAGAAGAGAGAGAAAGAGGTTAGGTTGGGTTGTTAGAGAGATTCGTTGTTGGGAGTGAAGGCAAGACAAGGGTGGAACCGAACGCATTCAATTGAATTTGGGAGGAAGCATAACATAAAGTCTTGAGAAGCAATGATTGTGTTATGGTAATCGTACGGTACGTATTGTATATGCTAATTGCTAATCCCATCTCATTTCTGTTTTAATAAATCTCCATTCAAATCCCATCTTTGTTGCCTCGATCATTCCGCTTTCCTTTTTCTTTCTGTAATCTCATCTTCGTGCTCAACTAAGGTTATTTGATTACAATCATTCCGCTCCCTCTGCTGTAAGTTACTATACAACTTATTCCTATCCCGCAGTTATTACTCTCTCAGTTTCTTATCATCAATACTTTGATTGCTACTTGAATCTTTATGAAAGGGAATTGTTACGTGACTCGGATGTTTTTTGGGTTGTTAGAATAACTATATATGATTACCGGGCGGAGGTCTGGCTTAGTTGGTTGAACATTGTGCGTGAATTGTTCCAGGGTAATTGTCTTCGGTTCCTACGGATAAAGAAACAAACAAACTATATGATTGCTGTTTTTTTTTCTTTTTTTCTTTTGTTTATGTGGGAAACTTCCAAAAGTTGCTGTTTTTGATAGATTATATATTGAGTGTTGTCTTTCAAAGGAAGTAGCTTAGGTTGAGAACAATTGAAGGTCAACCGAATAAAGTTGTCTGGGGAATGATTTTACTTTAGGTTCAGAACAATTGAAGGTCAAAATCCAGGTTTAAAAGGGAAAAAAGGGTGATGCTAGTTTTAACTTTTTTCATCTAGGAAGTGTAGATTGGTATGGTGGATTTTCTCAAGAGCAGTGGAAAAGAATCTCACAGCTAATTAAGGGTGCTGTATTTGGCTCTGCCTCTGACTCAGTGAAAGGAATTAAATCCAGTTAATTCCACTCCAATTCTGGTAGGAGAGTTTGACTTTGGATTCTTCTGCAGTGCTTTTTTCTTAATCTTTCCTCACATTCATTATTTGCTGCTGTAATTCATAAACAACTGGACACTTTTTTATGACAATTTTGTTTGGAGTGCTGGGTTAGTACTGAGTAGTGGGCCTGAACTTCTACTTTGGAGTCATTTCTATTTTCTGCCGGTTAGGTTTAAAGATTTTGGTAAAAAGAATTAGAGGAGATAAACTACTTGTAAGGGATTCCTGAACAAGTTATAAGAGTTAGCTTATTTTGGGCTAGGATTGTGTACATGACCTCTTTATATTGTTCTGCCAATAATTATTTTAAGGGATTCATCTTGTCTGACTTGGATAGATATTGTAGAGTTTTGCTGCATTTCTTGCCTACTTGCACTTTTCTTTGTCCTGCCTAGGCAGATTCCCTCTAACAATATTCTTTTTTCTATCCAAAAAATACTAACTTTTAACATCCATTTGGCAAAAGAATCTGGATTTGGTTTAGAATAATTATTCTTATGTTTGAGTTGTGTAAAGCATTAGAGTGTAGAAATTAGAATTATAATTTTAAGCCAAATTTTCATTTTGATACCTCTAATTAGGATAGTCATGTAAGGGGTTACATTGGTGGCAGTGGTTGCTGGCAAGGGGGTGATGACAATGGCAGTGGTTGGTGGCAATGATGATGATAATGATGACAATAACAATGATCGTGGTGGGAGTAGTGATGATGACAATGATGGCAATGAGAATGGCAAAATAAGGGAGAGTGGTTGTTTAGTGTGGAGGTGAGGTTTGGGATTGTAATTCAGAACTAGGAGTTATAAATTAGGAATAGTTAGTTTTAGTTGTATTATAATTCCAGTTAATTGGAACTTGAAATTGTGATTCCAATTCTGAAAGAACTTCTGAATGTCACAATTAAAATTCCGAGCCCCAATTCCACGTCTAATTCTGTGTGCCAAATGGACACTTGTAGAAAAGGAACATTCCATTAACATTTGAGCCAAAATTTTCATACACACAACTCTTGTTTTATTCTTCATTTCAGTATTTATAATATATATGAAGAAATTTTGACATTGTTGTTTAATTTCCAGTAATAGCATCTATTCAATGGCATTTTTCATTGTTGCTGTGTAAATGGAAGCAGTTGTTATTGAACGATTTTTCCAAGTATATCAGATATTTGCTGGGGATTAAGTGAAAAAGACTCAATGGTAAAACCAAAAGTGTCTACTCAACCAAAAATATGCTACAGGCCTATTCGACCTTCTGACCTGGACATTTTAGAGCATATCCATGGCAGATTATTTCCCATCAGGTGAGATCATGTGCCATTTTATTGACTTCAAGTTCAAGTATGAGCTCTTGAAATTGTGTTTACCCAAAGATATCTACAATTCTCAGGTACGAATCTACTTTTTTCCATGATGTGGTAAATGGACGTGACATTGTGTCATGGGGAGCTGTTGACAGCAGTCGGCCGGATGGTCAAAGTGATGAACTCATTGGATTTGTAACAGCAAGGATTGTTCTTGCAAAAGAAAGTGAGGTTGACCCCATTCATGTACTATTGTATGCCTTTTGTCTAATTACTTGAAGCATACTATGAAAAGTTATCTGTCCATCATAGCTAAAACTTGTGCTGAAAAGAGAATATACTATGAAGAAGTTATCTGTCCATCTTTGCTAAAACTTGTGCTGAAAAGAGAACACATGTTCTGTTTCTACTACTCTGTGAGAATGCATCTTTCATGTGGAAAGTGGTGCTATTTAATGCTTTTGTGATTTATTTATTGGCTATAAGGGGATATATTATGTAGCTAGTTCTTGTTTGAAAATTTATTTGAAATGCGTGTTCAATCAATCTTCTTAACGCAATGATGATGGAAAAGTACCTTCCAATAAATCCGTTCAGTTGTCTAAACTCTAATGAACAAGCTGTGGACACACACCAAGACAAACATGATGGAAATGCATATCTTAATATCTATAGTCTTATTCAACCAATCATCTTGATCTGAAGACAACCATCACAAACTTGTAGTGTCACGTACTTCTTGATATCCACAGTCTGCTCATGTGGCTCGATTGTTTTATTATTTTTCTGTTGATAATTTTTTGATAACGTCTCACTTAAACTTAATTTGTAATAAACTTGTTCAAACTGTCAAATATGCCATGCCATACTTAAAGTGTAAATGTTTGAAAGTTTTTTTTTTTTTTTTTTGCTGATGATTTGTGAATTTTATTGCATGGATCTTATTCTTGTAGATAGTGGATATGCTTGGATATGACTCAGCTAAATCTGACCAAACTTTAGTCTATGTTCTGACGCTTGGAGTAGTGGAAGCATATAGAAGTCTTGGAGTAGGTAGGAGTTTTGCACTTTAATTTTGTTCAAGTCCTCTGTAATATAAATTGGCAGTCTAATTTGTGCCTTTTCTGCAGCTTCTTCTCTGATTCGGGAGGTCATAAAATATGCTTCAAGTATTCCAACCTGCCGAGCTGTCTACTTGCATGTAATCTCTTACAATAACCCTGCAATCAATTTGTACAAGAAAATGTCTTTCAAGTGTGTGAGAAGGTTGCAGGGATTTTATTTAATCAATGGCCAACATTATGATTCGTTCTTATTCTTGTACTATGTAAATGGGGGACGGTCTCCTTGCTCACCATTGTAAGTACAAAATACCTTTCAATTTTTATCCCTTGATTTGTTCAGACTGGTCTTACATGTATTGCTTTAAATTATCCTGTTATGGATAGTGTAGAAGTTTTTGCACTATTACTCTTAACTGGGATACGAGTTTCCGAAACTTTTTTGAGGTTGAACTTGAACTGGTAAGGGTCTTCATATTCTTTGTTGATATATACATGTTTTGACTTGATGTGTGAAAACTTTGCTTCAAGTTGTTTTTATAATGTGGAAATTAGATGATGCAATCATGCCATTGTCAAAATTGATTATTGACTGATTTTCAAAGTTAAAAATGGAATATAATGTGGCCTTCTTAGTTTTGGTTGCCCAACTGACTGGTCTTTTTGCATTTAATATGTATTTGAGTCACATGCATCCTCATGTAGATCTTTTTTTTTAATCTAAAATGTAAATCCTTACCAGAATTGTAATATCCATTTCACATTTCAGAGAGCTTCTCACTGCAATAGTAAGCTACATGAGGTGTGGCTTTAAGTCAGTGGCAGCAAGGCTGTGCAAGAACGGAGGCAGGAAGATCACAAGGCGGGCAAAGTGTAAAGAAAGTCATTCTCTTGTGTCAGCAACACCCAACAAAAGAAACATGGCAGTCGAATGTTCTGGTTATGAGTGTGTTTAACTTGTTTTTTTTTTATTATTTATATATATTTTTTTAAGTTTTCTGTTTCCTGTATCATTTAATCTCACTATTGATTCCCTCTAGAAAAGTCATATTAAAGCCAAACATTGTATTTACTTGCTATGATGTCATAATAAACTCCCTCGATCCAGTGGATTCACACATACTGTTAGAAGTTGATAACAATAATCTTTAAGTTTATGCGATCAATGAAACTTGTGATTCTGTTACAATTGGCAGGATTATCAGAACAAACAGTTTTAATACAGTAATTTGTTGTAATTGACTACTAAGGCCATGCTCGTGTGTTTTAGCTTCATTAAGAATGCAATTGTGATGGTGGAACAGGAAAGAAAACGCACCTGATTTCATCTAGAACACCTACGATAAAATGAATGCTGAAGCTTAAACTTTGAAATATGACTCCCAACGTTTCATTACAAGCATCAAATATAACTCGTAGATCTCTCTGATTATTCAAGACTGTTTCATATTCTTGACCTGATGAATGAAGCAAGAATAAAATGTTGACGAAACAATGAACCACTGCGCTATTCGGTGAGGGATATTATTCAAGGTTAAACATACTAGGTGTGTATAGGTTATCACGAATGCAAATAATAGTTGTATTGTTATAGTAAATAAAGAGGGTTGAACTTTCTTGTCCTACTATCAGTTAAAAATAAAATGGGATGGTTTGGCTCGTTTTTAAATGAGTTGTAATTTTTTAAAACATAATTGATCTTCTTTTGTGATGTTGGTAAGTTAATTCATTTAAATTATAAAAAGTAAATTAGAGATGGATGAGATGAGAAATAATAATGTGAGTAAAAATTGAAACCAAAGACTGATATAATTTAGTTAGAAACAGAATTTATAAAAATCCAATATTTAGTAAAAATAAAGTTTGCATTTGGATTCACCATAACCCGCAGGTATTGTGATGTGGGTTATGCATGTAGATAAACAAGTATATGTAAATTAATTTGTAAAAACGGATTAAGCTTTTTGATTAAATGAGAATTAATGACTTGTTTGATTTATAGTTGAAAATTAAGTTATTCATACACTTTCTATTTTCTAATGCTAAAGCACACATTTTAATTCTTTTAAAAGATTTTATTTTTCACAAAACTTATTTTTTATTTTATTTGTAGAGATAAAAAACAAATAAAAAAATCATAAATCATACTTAACCATCAAGCAAACTTAGTTTACAAAAGCTCCATTTGCAAAGTAAACCAGACAAACATTAAATTCATTTTCCCAAGTCTTACAATTTTGATATTTCAATGCGGTTTTGAATTGAAGGACTCGAAAAAAGAAAACTGGGAAATTAATTGAAAATAAATGTCAAATAGTAGTAATAAAAAGATATCTTGGAAACGAAAAAATAAAAAAAATAAAAAAGGAGTATTTGATATTTTGATTTGCTTATATATTTATATAGCGTTAGGCTGTGTTTAGTTTACACGTGACATTTGTAAACTACACAAATGGAAATGAGAGGATGCCGAAGTGAAAGAAAAATCTGAAAATCGAGAGGATGCCGAAGTGAAAGAAAAATCTGAAAATCGAGAGGCTGCCTGCGTCTCTTTCCTTCTCTGTGTGGGGTGGCGGTGTCTATATAACCACCGTATTACCCTCTCTATCTGTTCTGTTCTGCGGTTCAGGCTAAGGAGTTAGTTAGTTACTATGCCTATGCCTATGGCTGCTTCGACTTCAACTTCAACTTCAACCTCTCTCTCCGTCGTGGGAACTGGCCTCGCCTTCCCGCGCCATCCTCCCGCCGTATTCTCCTCTGCTCGTTTTCACACTCGATTACGCAGCAACAACCGTTTCTTCCTATCTTCTTCTCTTCCAAGGTATTACTCTCTCTCTCTCTCTCTCTCTCTCTTCTTCGACTGTCAAATTCGAACCTTTACTGTAGCTAGCTAATTCTATTCTTCGAGTTTCTCTTTAGTGAAAGAAGGAGGCATAAGGCTGTTTGTGGCGGCGGATTGGGATTATTGCGAAGGAACAAGTCTCGCGGCGGCCACGCTTTCGTCGTTGGTGAACCCTCGTTTTTGTTGCCGCAGCATAGCTGTGCCTCTTGCTGCTGTCTTGCGAGGAAACGCCGTTCCAATCTTTCAACATTTGTCCCTGGAGCTTTTCTCGATAAATCCTCTTTCCGCCTATCTAACAATAAACTCAACCGTTCTCCCGTAAGTTTTCTCTCAAACTTCATTTTAATAAGCTGGAGGACACTATCACTATCATATGTTTTTTTCTTCATTGCTTATGATGCTTAATATGATGTATTTTCTGCAGGTTCAGATTCCACGTGCAACTGTTGGTCCAGATGAGCCACATGCAGCAAGTACAACCTGGCCAGACGGTCTTGCTGAAAAACAAGATTTAACTGTATATGATTCTGAACTAGAGCAGATAGAGGGCTTTCTAAGTTCTGAACTTCCATCTCACCCTAAGTTGCATCGAGGTCAACTCAAAAATGGGTTGCGTTATCTCATTTTGCCAAATAAAGTTCCACCAACAAGGTGATTTTTTAACCATTTTTATGAATCCATTCCAAAACTAGGATTAGTTTCGATGTGGATTTGCTGATTTGTCATCCTTGACTTTGTTACTATACCCTATTAATGATCAAATTCACGGATAAGAAGAAAGATATTTTGATATCTCGAATGCACACACATGGTGTTTACTTGCTTGAGGCACCTCACGTCAGTGCCTTACTCTCTTGTTCATCAGTAGTTGTTTCTGCAGGAATGCTATGTTAGCAGTTCATAATTTTTAATTGTGAAATAAATGCATTTGTTTTAAAATGTGTCTTTGAATAGTGTTCTGAGTTTAAATGTATGTATAACATCAACACTTTGAAGTGGATAATTTAGTTTTCAATCACATTACTTCTAGAAAATTGTCTAATAAAATCGATACAGTCAAATGTCATATAGTTTTATGTTTTCTCTTTTAAACATTGTTTTGCTGCAATATACCGATGATAACAAGTTCAAAATGGGCTGTGTGCACATGTATGCACTGCAGTTTCTCTAGAATGTGCTTGTTGTTGCTAATTACTTAATATCAACTGATTTAATTTTAGGTTCGAAGCACATTTGGAAGTTCATGCAGGATCAATAGATGAGGAGGAGGACGAGCAAGGAATTGCACATATGATTGAACATGTTGCTTTCCTAGGAAGTAAAAAACGTGAGAAGCTTTTGGGAACAGGAGCCCGTTCAAATGCTTATACTGATTTCCACCATACAGTGTTTCACATCCATGCTCCTACGAGCACCAAGGTATGGGCCATTTGGCGTGCAGTTTGTTGTGATGTATTCAAATATTAGTTCTTTGATATTTTTCATTTAGGATTTTGGATGTTTTCCAACTTTGTTATGTTACTAATTATTAATTTAAATTAAGCATATGAGAATAGGGTAAATGTACCTATGTCCAAGCAATATGTCGAAATTATTGACATTATAATGAATATGATTAATTCATATTTTGAACAGCACAGTATTTGACTTACAATGTAATTTTTCTTTTACTTAAGTTGTGAGAAGAAATTGTCATGAATACTCCTAATGTTAATAGTATCAATGTGCTAGCACTTAAAATTTGTGACATGTGAAGGTAAATCCATGTCTACGCTAAGGAATAGTATTCTTTAAAAGAGATTCAACATGATATTTAGAGTAAAAATCCATTAGGGAATAGAGACAGAATTAGGCTCTATTTCTAAGAAAGAAACTTCTCCTGAGAGAGAGAGAGAGAGAGAAAATGAAATGGAAGAGTGAAGATTATTCTTAGAATTTAGGCTTAGGACTTAACTCAACCCTGCAAAACTGGCTGATAAGGTGGGGATTGCCCAAGCTTTATAAGCTCTACTTAAGCCATATCTCTAGTTGACGTGGCCATGAGGCTTCAATTAAGGCAGCCCCTAAAGAGGCTGCAGTTAAGGCAGGGTAGGGGTGAACTGCAATTAAGGCAGTTTTCCAACAATTATAAAGGTAGAAATCTGATAGTCATGTTTACTATGCTTATTATGTGCTAAAATTCTTGCTACTGGGATTCATATACTGTACGGCTTAATTGTTGCTAGGACTGATCATCTAAGACAATTTGAAAGTGCACATGTATGTCTTATTTCCAATATATGTATATATGCGTTAAATCCTATTGAATTGTTTAATATTTTATCGATGATGTTTATTATTAATGGGTGTTGTTTGTCAGGATTCTGATGGTGATTTACTTCCATTTGTTCTAGATGCCTTGAATGAGGTATGCTTTATTGGACTTTGCTTTATTTCATGCCATTGCTATATAAGCCTCTTCCACTTTTGTACAAATGCATATATATATATATATATATATTTGCTTTAAGGTGGTGTTTCATCTGATCTAGGTCTTATGCTTTGGTTTTGACTCTACTTGACTGGGCACAGTAGAGTAAATATGGATATGGTACTTCTAGGTTGGCATTTACTCACAACTTATTGTTATTGATGCTTGCAGATAGCTTTCCACCCAAAGTTTCTTGCTTCTAGAATTGAAAAAGAACGGCGTGCCATACTATCGGAGCTTCAAATGATGAATACAATAGAGTATCGAGTTGATTGCCAGGTGAGGAACAGAATATCTCTTGGAAATTCAAGCTGTCAACTTTGTGTTCTGAATAATATTGACTCAATTTTATTGTTTCCTATTTGCATTGCTTTTAATTTCTCTGTAATTGCAGTTGTTACAGCATCTGCATTCTGAAAATAAGCTGAGCAAAAGGTTTCCCATTGGCTTAGAAGAACAGATAAAGAAGTGGGATGCTGATAAAATAAGGAAGTTTCATGAGCGTTGGTATTTCCCTGCAAATGCTACCTTGTACATTGTGGGGGATATTGATAACATATCAAAGACTGTTTACCATATTGAAGTATGTCCTATGTTTGCAAATTATTAGGTTTCGTTATGATCATTGTTACAATATTTAAGAATCTTATACTTGTCACACAGGCAGTTTTTGGACAAACTGGTGCAGACAATGAGAAAGGTTCTGTAGCCACTCCAAGTGCATTTGGTGCAATGGCTAGTTTTCTCGTTCCTAAGCTTTCTGTTGGTTTGGGTGGAAATTCTATTGAAAGATCAGCCAATGCAACGGATCAATCAAAAGTATTCAATAAGGAAAGGCAAGCTGTTCGTCCTCCTGTGAAGCATAATTGGTCACTTCCTGGGAGTGGTGCTGATTTGAAGCCACCACAAATATTTCAACATGAGTTACTTCAAAATTTTTCAATTAATATGTTCTGCAAGGTATGAAGAGGTTGAATTTTGTGTTTTCTCATTCTTGAGTCCAACTTATACTGTAGATTTTTGCAGTTGCTTATGCAAATATAATTTCTGTCTTCCCCCAAAAATTACCATTTCTTTGCCTTTTTTGTTAATTATTATTTGCATGTGATTACATTTTTGGGAGTTGATAAAAGTTGGAGACCTTTTGTGGTGGAGAAATGGTCAATAGAGGATGTTGGGCATAACACATGAAAGGACACAAATATGTGATTTACTTGTTCAGTTGTTCATATCAAGGTCTACTGGTCTAATGAACAATTGAAATTAACTATTATCATATTCATAAAACTTGTCTAGTAGATGTTGTCTTGGTCTAATGATAATTAGAGTGTACTTTAGTGTTGAGCAATAAGCTTTAGAGACAAGGTGGAATTCAATGCAAGCTGGGCCTGTCATGCCTATGTCCTTATGTCACTAAAGCTTTCCTGGTTTTAAACATTGTCAGGCCCTCACTAGAATAGTTATAGAGGAAAACTTTGCCATGCTATAGCAGCAATGTGGGGCAGATTGGCCTTTTGCTGCTTCAACAACTTTGTTGCAATGTTGCATCATTTTCTGCTTCTAGCAAATCCCTAATCTGAATAGTTATGAAATCCCTGTTTGGTCAGCCCATTCTGCCATTGCCTACTCATTTTTTAGGGAGGTTTTTATGATTTGCAACCTTCTTTATTCTTGCATCAGAAGGATTCTAGAGTTAGAATCCCTTCATTCATAAAAAAAGGTTTATCATGGAATTTGTGCTTTGGTGTAACTCAGCCCCACAAAACTGGCTTAGAAGCTCTGGGCCTTTTTTTAATGGATGAAGGGATTCAAACTCACTGAGCACCACAAAAGGTTTATCTTAGAATTGGCTATGACACTTTTGTGGTTGGCACTAGTGTTTTATTGATATTCTTTTAGATATTATAAATTTACCATAATGATCCTCGCTTTTCTTCTTCCATACTTTTTTCTTTACATATCTCCTCTTTAGAGTTTTATTAATATGCTTTTAAATATTATAAAATTTATGTTCCCTCTATTAATTATCTTTTTGATATGTTTTGCAGATTCCAGTGAATAAGGTTCAAACATACAGAGACTTGCGCCAGGTCTTGATGAAAAGAATATTTTTGTCTGCTCTTCATTTTCGAATTAATACAAGATATAAGGTGAGTTGAAATTCTTTGTATCTGCATCAGTTCTATTTCTCGATCCTGTCTTTTTTATGATTACTGTAGGAATTCATTTGGCATTCATTATGTGATTTTGTTGTTTTCCCCATTTCTTGTATAAATATTTGATAATTGAAAAAGACGTGAAAATGATATAACATTTTATTAGAATTTTTATTGAAAACAAGAAATGGAAATAGAAAATGTTTCTTCTAACAAAACAGGTCCTAAGTTTTCCAGTAATTATACCCAGTTTTCTATAAAGTATGCCCAAGGTTTTGACAGAGATAACATGCGATTCCATTTTGTGGATTTCATTTTTTAGTCACACATACTCAAATTTCCCAATATAAATCCCTTTTCAGTTGGTATTTTCATGGATTGTCCATCCCTTTGCATTTAAATGTTTACTGGTGCCTGAAATTTACAGAGTTCAAATCCACCGTTCACTTCGGTCGAATTGGATCACAGTGACTCTGGAAGGGAAGGATGCACTGTGACCACTCTTACCATAACTGCAGAACCAAAGAATTGGCAAAATGCAATTAGAGTTGCTGTTCAAGAGGTTTGTTTCTTCTGCTGTGCTTTGATTGTTTGCAATAGAGCTATTTTGTATTTTTCTTTCCATTGGTTGTTTCAGTTAGTTATTTTAAGATCCATTTTGTTTATATTTCAATTGCTGGTTTTTATTCCTTTGTTTAACATAGAAGATATAAAATGACTCAACTATATGACAATTACTTAACATGAAGTTTTTGATTTTTTTTCTTTTACTCTTATGATTTACTAATGTTCCTAGGATCCTTTTGGGTCTTGGGTTGCATAACAAAAACAATATTATTTAAGGTTTCAAATAGCTTGAATGATAGCCTACCTTTACTTAATTCTTTCTATGACAAGAGTCTAATGTAATGTAAATTTGTGTGATACAGGTTCGGAGACTTAAAGAGTTTGGGGTTACCCAGGGTGAATTAACTCGTTATTTAGATGCCCTTCTGAAAGATAGTGAACACCTAGCAGCCATGATTGATAATGTATCTTCTGTTGATAACTTGGATTTTATCATGGAAAGTGATGCTCTTGGACATAAAGTTATGGACCAGAGGCAAGGGCATGAAAGTTTACTTGCTGTTGCTGGGACAGTTACCCTTGAGGAGGTAATTTCAGTGATGCCATTGGACCTTGTGCAGATTGCTAAATTACATATAAAACCCCCTCCCTTTTTGCTGTTGCTGGATCTTTTTTATTATCATGACAACTTGTAGGTAGAACTTTAGAAGTCTCTGTTTGAGGCATGAGCTGATGTGAAGTTTTGTGAAGATATCTCTTTGCAACAAGTTAATTTTTTAATATCCTGACAAGAGAGATTGATTATTTTTCCCTTTGCATAATGATTTGCGCATTCTTTCCATGCTAAAGATGAGGTTTTAGTTTCTTTCGTTCTATCTTAGATTGTTTTCTTGTAGCTCATTAGTGTCCTAGTTAAAGAAAATATTTAGGATACTATTACATCATTGTCAACTGTATTGATTTTACTTTAAGAATTTTTAAGTTGTTTTTAAATGTTCCTTTATCATGTTATATTTCTGGTATTTTATTCATTTGTTGTGTCATTTTCTCAATTTTTATTGACAAACTAAACAAAATGTACTAAATATTTTATGTTATATTTTAAATTAAATTTAATATGTTTAAAAGTCATCTTAGGAAAAAATTTGTTGCAAGTTATAAAAATATAACTGGTACCTTCTAGTCATTTACTTAAAATGTCTTCTGGTACAGGTCAATTCTGTTGGTGCCAAGGTGTTAGAATTTATAGCTGAATTTGCAAAGCCTACTGCACCACTTCCTGCAGCAATTGTTGCTTGTGTTCCAAAAAAAGTTCACATTGAGGGAGCTGGTGAAACAGAATTCAAGATATCATCAATTGAAATTACGGATGCTATCAAAGCTGGATTGGATGAACCTATTCAGCCAGAGCCTGAGGTATTTCTTCCTTCAGCTTAATTCCTTGTTAGTTGATCCTAATTTGGCTTTAGAAGAATTGATTTTCACCTAGTGACTGATGACTTGTCGATGTATTTGATATTTGATTACATTCAAAAGTTGTTTTGTTCCCTAGAATGGCATCTATATTTTTCATGTGCTATGATATGAGTCTACCACTGATTTAAATTGGATTCATTATATATAGACAGTGAATTCTAGTGATGAGAGCCAATTCGTCTGTCTAGTCATGATTGTTGTTCAGCTAATTAATTGCTTATGTATGTATACAGCTTGAGGTGCCAAAAGAGCTGATACAATCAACAAAGCTAGAAGAGTTGAAAAAGCTGCGCAAGCCGGCCTTTATTCCTGTAAATCCTGAAACAGATGCTACAAAGCTTCATGATGAGGAAACTGGGATCTCACGGCGCCGTCTTTCAAATGGAATTCCTGTTAATTATAAGGTATTCTATGGGAATTTATATTGAGATTCTCATGATATTAGTACCTTATTTTCCTTTGCTATGTCATTGTGCTGCATTCAGCATTAAGGTTCTGCTTGGTTGTTTGGAAATAGGGGGGTGGGGGTGGAAATAGGGGTCATGGATATTGGGTTTGTTTGGTATGTGATATAAATAGTAATGAGAGAATTAAAAAGTAAGTGGGTTTCACTACCTATTTCTACTCTCCTAGTTATCTTTTCCTTATTTCTTCTCTACTTTTCTTCAACCAAACACCTTTAATTTGTACTTTATTTCTCTCCTATTTCTATTCACTTTTTCTATTTCTATTTGCCCTATTTCTTTCCTTCTTACCAAGCAGACCATAAGTGTTTAAAATTAGTGACTCGGTCTGCATGGATTCCTAACTCTAGTACTCTACTACTGCTTCGTTTTCTTCTTTTCTGTAATCATGGATTGTAAGGAGACAGAAATTGTCAAAAACTCAATTTTCAGTTTCCTATTATGTTTGTACTGCCATTCAATTTCTAGCTGATTTCACAAACGCAATCTGAGATTGGCATACAAGTTCACGACTTGCACCACGAAAGAAGATGCATCAGTTTTCTTGAACTTATAATGCATTTTATGGTTGACAGATATCAAAAACTGAAACACAAAGTGGTGTGATGCGGCTGATTGTTGGTGGTGGACGAGCAGCTGAGAGTCCCGAGTCAAGAGGATCTGTGATTGTGGGTGTTAGGACACTAAGTGAGGGAGGTCGTGTTGGCAACTTCTCAAGGGAGCAGGTACTTGGCAGATGTTTCTATTTTCCATTGACTCACAATAGAGTTGCATGCATTCTTCTGTACTTGGCACTTTGAAGCTTATGGAATTATTTGTTAATATTTTCTTAACTAATTGATTCTATTCTTCTTTTAAACTTTTTTCCCTCTAAACTAGCTTAGTTGTTATTAAATTGGGGGAGCAAGAGAGACCATGGTTAGCATCTTAGTAGACCTTGTAATGCTTGCATCTGTTGCTGAGATGGGCTAGGATAACATGATTATGTAATACCTCTTTCAGTTCTTTCAATTAAAGTACTGAAAGACTTATTCATGGTTAAATAATATTGTAGAAATGCCTATTCCAAGATGCAAAGTAGAAACTTTTCATTCAAATACACACCAAATTTTAAGCACAATTGTATAGTGTGCATATATCAAGCAGTTTTCTGAATGTTAATATGATATACAGATTGATATAAGTGCATGGCAATTGGCAAACGTTAAAAAGGCCATCTTTATATTGCAGTGCATAATTATGGGAGAAATGTCCTCCTGTCAACACTGATTGTTCTTTGTCTGGTACTGAATGCACAGATTAGATCATTCTTTATATGTTGTGAAAATTTGGTGGCTAATGCACTTAATGTCTGGAGAACTCTGCATATTTTTTTTCCACCCCTATAAATTCTATTATTTGTACTTCTTCTCATGGATGTGAATATTTCATCTAAACACAGATAATTTCAGTATCTTAAAACTGATCTACACTTACATTTAATGAATATCTTGTATTTCATGATACCAGGTGGAACTTTTCTGTGTAAATCACCTGATAAATTGCTCCTTGGAATCTACAGAGGAATTCATATCTATGGAGTTCCGTTTTACTTTAAGAGACAATGGGATGCGTGCAGCCTTTCAATTGCTTCACATGGTGCTTGAGGTAAACATCTTTCCTTTGATAACTATTAAGCCTTTTCTTAACCACATATGTTGCTTATATAATATATAATTCCTGGTCGTATTACTGCATTTATGTACTCAATTACATCTCTGCTCTGTTGCATTTCTTGTGATGTTTCTGTTATGCAGCATAGTGTCTGGGTTGATGATGCTTTCGATAGAGCAAGGCAATTGTATCTGTCATATTACCGGTCCATCCCCAAGAGCTTGGAACGCTCAACTGCTCACAAACTCATGGTAGCAATGTTGGATGGAGATGAGCGGTTTATTGAGCCTACACCAAAATCACTGGAAAATTTAACCCTGCAATCTGTTAAGGATGCAGTGATGAATCAATTTTTTGGTGATAACATGGAGGTCTGTTATCATTAATTTGTTAAATTGATAGTTTTTTTACCATTTCATTCAAACACTAATTTTTTTTTTCATGTTCTTCAGGTATGCATTGTAGGTGACTTTACTGAGGAGGACATTGAATCTTGCATTCTTGATTACCTTGGCACAGCTCAGGCCGCAAGAAATCACGAAAGAGAGAAAGAATTCAACCCACCCTTATTTCGACCATCTCCATCTGATTTGCAGTTTCAAGAAGTGAGAAGCTAAGCATAAATTACCTTTATGCATAAGTTGTTTTGTGAGAACTTGGCATTATAATTTTTAGTTGCATAGTCAAATTTGTTTTTTCTGTACTTTCAGAATTAGTGGCAATACATCAATGAACTAGGCTTGTGACATGGTCATCTACTTTTGCCTTTTTTGCAGGTATTTTTAAAGGACACTGATGAGAGGGCATGTGCTTATATAGCCGGACCAGCGCCAAACCGTTGGGGTTTTACCGTTGATGGAGTAGACTTGTTAGAGTCAATTAATAATGCATCAACAATCAATGGTGGACTTTGTTGATTTTATTTATTTCTTGTGGCATCATATCCTACTATGTGTTTCAAAAATTATTTTTTCAGAATTACTGTTAATTGCTAAATGCTGGAAATGGCTTGTGCAGATGATCAGTCAAAATCTAATGCACAACAGACACAAGGTTTGCAGAAGAGCCTTTGTGGTCATCCTCTTTTCTTTGGTATAACAATGGGACTGCTTTCTGAGATCATAAATTCTAGGTACCTCTTTCTACTCAGCACTCACCTGTAGTTAGCTTGGTGAAGAAAGTTAGGAAGCATGGACACCTCCATAGAATGACATGTAGGAGTGTCGGACACCCCTCCACTTTGTTGTAATTAAAAATAATTGTTTTCTGGCTCGGACACCTGTTTGACACAGCTTGGACATCTCTCTAACATGGCTTGGACATGAGTCAAGAGAGTGAGCTGACACCTACTCTTGGCTAAACACTGCTTAGACACTTATAAAAAAAATAATATAAAAAAGTCAACTTATAAATATTTCGAGGCTCATAGCATCTTTTTCTAAGGGTCATTTTCATAGGACTTAACTAGATGTTTTAACTCTTAAGAGATATGATTCATCTTACCTTGGGATTATTGTTGGGTAAAGGTTGCATTGTGAAATGATCCCTCTTAGTATTCTATCTGTAAGGTTCATCATAATATGAAAACTGTAAAGCTAAACAATTTTGTTTTAAGAATGTGAATTATATAAATCTTAATTCTCAGTTTATGTTTTTGTCATGTTGATTTATAATATTCTCTTCATATAAATTAGAATAGCTATCTTGAACAAGAGTATTTTTAGCTTTCATTCTTCAATTAGAGTGTTTTTAGGATTTTTCTTCAACTGGAGCACTTTTAGGGATTCTTCTCAACTTATATATTTCATTCTATCATTTTCAACATCTTTAGTTTTAAATTGAATTTCAATTTTTTTAAACGAAATTAATAATTGTCTATAATATTGTATCACAATATCAATTATTTATCATAAATCTAAAATATAATTTATATGTTAAAAATATTTATATTATGAATTTTAGTTATAATATAATTTATATATTTAAAAGTATTTATTTATTGTGTGCTATGCGCAAGCTGAAATACTAGAGTGTGTGTATACACATTTGTCCAATATTTGGACATAAGCTATGTCCCGGTGTCCGAGTCCTGCTTTATAGGCAGAAATTTTAGACACTGCTCACTTCTAGGCTTAGACTAGCCTGATCATCTACATACTGAAAACATGCCAACCCGGTACTTTTGGGCTGAAATCTTAAAAATATCTAGGAGTATAGTAAATAAACAAGTGTTATTTCAATTGTTTTTTAAGTCTGAAATCTGATTACACGTTTCTGTACAGGCTCTTCACATCTGTCAGAGATTCTCTGGGGTTAACATATGACGTGTCATTTGAATTAAACTTGTTTGATAGGCTTAAACTAGGATGGTATGTGATCTCTGTGACATCAACTCCAAGCAAGGTGTGAGCTCCATTCTTGTAACGTGCACTCTTATTTTTGCTGCTAGTTTCCTTCTGTTCAAAAATTTCAGATCAAATTGATTTGCAGGTCCACAAAGCTGTTGATGCATGCAAGAATGTTCTTAGAGGCCTGCATAGCAATAAAATTACTGAGAGGGAATTGGACAGGGTTAGTTATTGAAATGCTTGACTTGTTTCTACATTACAATTTAGTGGGCAGCACTTGTAGACAGTTTTTCTGCTAAACGTATACAGTAACAGTGTTTAAATTTGATTAATTTTATTCTTTTGTTCTCTCTTCATATGAAGTATGAACTGATTCTTCAGCTTCCGATTGTGTTTCTCCGTGATGGTTTAGTAAATACCTTTCTGGTTAAAATGCACATGGTGCCCTCATTTTATTTCCAAATACGGCTTAGATTTTCTCGCTATTTGCTATGCATTTAAAAATTTGATCATTCCTTTGGTGCTTTTCTCTAATGTAGGCTAAACGGACCCTTCTTATGAGACATGAAGCTGAAATTAAGTCAAATGCCTACTGGTTAGGATTATTAGCTCATTTACAAGCTTCTTCTGTTCCAAGGAAGGTGAGATAGAAATATCCGAATCTTGAAGTGAGATATTCAAGTTTTTATTTTGTTGCAAAACAAAATAGGTTTAAGATTTTTAGTCCTGCCAAACTTAGACTTGTAAAGTTTTCTGGTATGCTTCTAATCTTGTCATTCTTGCTTCTAAATTAATGTTGATTGTGTGATCCAGGACATATCATGTATCAAGGATCTAACATTTCTATATGAAGTTGCCACTATTGAGGATATATACCGTGCATATGAACAGTTGAAAGTGGATGAGAATTCTTTATATTCATGCATTGGAATTGCTGGTGCTCAGGCTGCACAAGAAATAGCAGGTGTAGTAATATAACCAATGGCTAATATTGGATCTTCCTTTGCTAATTTCTCCAAGGAATTTTGAAACTTAAATCTTTCATCTTTTCCTAATTTGGGCAGTAGCTTTGACAATTGTTTCAATTTCTAGGTTTGACTTTGAGTATTAAAATTTTATTTTCGAAAGAATATTTCAAACTTAGAAGTGAAACAAGAATATTCCGAACATAACAAGTGAGAAATGGGATCCCAATCTGGCCTTAAGCTCTGATGCGCTACATAGGGCATCAACACAATTTCTTCCTTTCAGAACTTGAAATTTTGAACTGCGATTACATTAAACATGTCCCATAGGTAACACAGACAGATCTTCTCTTCAGAACTGATAAGTGATGTGTCTGAAGTAAACCAGTCAACTATGTCCAGGCTTCTGTGGATTTGGGTATATGTTGAGTGCTGATAAATAGTCTAAAACACTATTTTACCACATCATTTTGGAAGAAAGAAATATATCTCATTTTCAAGTACAAATTATCTAATAAAAGGTTACTAAAGTAATTTTACTATCTTTTGCAGCTCCGTTAGAAGAGGAAGTAGCAGATGATGTTTATCCAGGTGTTATTCCGGTGGGACGAGGTTTATCTACAATGACACGGCCAACTACCTGATATTTTTGGACTATGTTTTGGCCTGCTTGCTTTAAGATCGGGAGGTTAGCATATTATGGCTTTTCTTTCCTTGTTTTTTTTTTCCTTCCAAAGTGGAGGTCCATTTTTTGACTTATTCAGAGATCGTTGATATTATAATACTTTTGATTAATTTCTGACACTTTGTTGTTTCCTTTTGAATGCATTGGGTTGGGACAATGAGGGTTATCGCATAGTTTATTTCCTTTCTTGCAAATTGTTTGGCAATGAGGGATACACTAATTTTTGTGTATCTCAAACAGGAGTGTCTGGAAGTTTGATGACAAGTTATCGTTCGAAGGATTAGCTGCATGTGTGACAACACAAGAAGTTGCTGCATTCATTTAAACATTCAACCCATTCGGAATACAAGCTGTTCGATCAAACCTGGGAAGCGGTTATTGACTTGCGTGTGATTGATTTCCTCAATTATCCTTATCTCCAGTTGAATCACTAATAAAATGCTGTTACTACCTATACTTTGTAGAATTAGAATAAAGAAAAAATGTAGAATCAATCACTAAGATGTAGATGTATGTATAGGTGCCATTTTTTGTCCCTCGGCCGTAAATTTTTTTCGGGGGAACTCCGACCGTATCTTAGCGTAGGAAGTTAGTTATATAAATTGTACATCATTGTTTCCGCGTATGTAAACCAAGTTTCTTCATCCCATCGAAACGGGAACTTGAATGATAAATTTTCATGTTTCCCCAAACCTTTCATTTGAAGGAGTACTGGAGGCAGGGTGATGGTTTTCAATATGATTTCCTCAAATATGGTTTTAATTAGTATTCTATTTTTAAGATTAATTTCATGACTGTCAATTGTGATATCTTGCTTTCAATAATAAAAAATAAATAAATTAACTTGACCTCTTTTCATCGGATAATTTTTTGTATTAAAAGACATATTTAACCCTATTTTTATTTATTAAATAATAAAAAAATAGTATTAACCCTATTTTTATTTATTAAATAATAAAAAAATAGTAAATAACTTACATAATCATTTTAATAAGGAAACATTAGATTTTTTATTCTAATACTTTTCTCTGTCTTTCACACACATTTTTATTTTGGTAAATACATTGAATTTAATATAAATTGTATAAGATAAAATATTAAAAAAATATTTTAATAAATTTTATATTATTTTATTTGTATTGTTAATTATTTGTCAAATAATGTACATGATAAGAAAATTATCTTGGAACTTGTATCTTTGTTTATTGTTATTCTTTTTGTCTTATGCAGTATCATGATTTTAACAAATCAAACAGACCTAAAATATATTAAAATATATTAAGTGTGATTCAATCAATGTGAAAAATGAAAATAATCAATAAAATTCTCTATGATTTAAAGTAGTAATGTGAATACTAATTAACTATACTTTTGGAAAGTTTTATGTATATATAGTTACATGATTTAGATTTACAATCTTTATTTTTCACAATAATGATTAGGAATTTTTATTTAATATGTTGGTCTGACTCAAACCCCTGACCCAAAGTCATAATAATTATTTTTTGCTTTGATAAACTTCCAGTAAAGATATCTCAGAAGTCGGGATTAATATATAAACTCGGTTTGAAACGTTTACAGAAACTGGTATTTGGGTTTTGCAGCAGCTAACTATAAAGTTGTCTGAGATTTTGTTAAATAGATTCTACTGACTCGATTTATTTTTAAATTTCATCTGGTATCTAGTATGAAAACAAAACCATCCTAAAGAAAATAATGTTTAATGTTTTACAAGCACTGAATAATTTGTTTCAATGACTAAATTCACTTTAGTAGAATGAAGTACAAGCTGATCAATCTCTCAAGTTAATTTGCTTATGCAAATATTCTGTTAAAAAAAAGACGCTACGAAATTATTCGTAAATATTCTACTATAATAGTTCTTTGCACGTTAAGACATCAGTAGAATAATTATGGACGCAAACATTCAAAGCCATCTTGCATCTTCTTCTCAACTAACCTTCTAACCTTTGGTAAATCTTATTACGTAAATGTTTCCTTTTACCAACTCCTTTGATAATAATAAATGATTTTGATGGTTTGGACTTCTAAACCAAATTTCTTATTTTTGAGGTTGAACAACTTTTAGTTTCAGAACAACGACCAATCCAATTACTTATCCAATTAATAAAGGTATTTTAGTTTAACGACATTAGTCTATTTGTGGCAAACATGTACCAAGTGCGCAAGTAAACACGAATTGGCCTAATTTTCTACTTAAAGAAATCAAGTTTAATAAGCAAGAGGGTAGATCTCGTTATTGTTTCTTACAAAATATTCCGTTTACGCGAAATCTTTAGAAGAGCTGTCATCAGTCAATTAGATGAGAGAATAAAATATAGTAAATATGAAAAATCTATAGTGACTTGTAAATGTGGATAATGAGGTAATATTCGTAGAAAACCCCTCCAACGGCAAGGTCTACTATCCCTTTAACCCCAAAATTGACTATGGTGTCCAATGATGTGACTTTCGGTTGCAAAACAAAACATTAAACACTCCTTAATGTGTCTAGAAGGAAAGAGCTAAAGCAAAGGTATACAACACCTCAATTTCTCAAACTTTTGTCCTATTGCTTCAAACTTATTAAAAATCATAAATTAATTAATACCTTTTAATTTGATTTTTTTACTTAACATACACCTCATTTTGTTAGAGCCTTTAATCCAGTTGAATATAACCAAAAAAAAGTTTGTGAAATTCTATAAACTCAATGCATGACTTGATTAAAGTTTACAAATAGATTTTTCATACACTTAGGTATCACTACTAAAAAAGCAAGCTTCAACGACGGTGATTCGACGACAATTTTGATAAAATCGTCGTCGTTAAAATTTTGGTGGTATATTTGTAATTATCAATGAAATTACAACGATGTTTTTTTAAAAAATAACGTTAAAGAAGAAAATCGAAGACAGTTCCAAAATTCTTTGAAAAGACAAGTGCTTTTGGCTTACTCACTTATACTCACATGACCTTTCACTTCCGTTGAAGAAGAAAAACCTTAGACTTTCTCTTCATTTGTTCAACATCAATGGCTTCCTCATGTCGTGGCTATTCTAAGGTCCAAATGTGCTTCTTCAAGATTCTCCGCATAATTTCATCCACCCCACCCTCCAAACAATAAAGACAACAACAACAACCAAAGGCGTCGACATCGATTTGAATCTCATAGATCGAAGAATCCAAATCTTGTAGAAGCGACAACAACAACACCTCCACCACTACTCAAAACAACAACAACGAAGGGTTTCCAAAGAAGAGCGTTGAAGTTTTAGAGAAACTCGACAACAAAATGATGTCGTTTCCACGTGGCTCTGTGGTGCTATGCTAGAACGCAGGAGAGGGAGGAAAGCCATGTCGTGGCGGCACGATGGTGGGTACCGTTCTAGTTATGAACATCGTCGTCATAGTGTGTGAGAGAAACGCGTGAGATAGGAAAGGAAAAAGAATCACAGTAACACCATCGTCGCAGCGATTCACCATGCTAGCGTGACAGGATATGAGCAGGAGAGAGGGCAATTAGGGAAAGGAGACACAAGGAGTGATGGTGTCTGCTCTTCGATTCGGCGATCGTTTTGGTTGTGAAGAGAAGAAGGGAAGAAAAGAAAATGAGGAGAAGGAAATCGTCGAAAGTTTTTCTGGAAGTGAAGCATGACGAAGCTCTATCATCCATGACAGCGACAATGAATATCTATTTCTTTACATTCTCTCCTGTTTTTATTTCCTTACAATGCTCTCTTTTACTTAGGGTCTTTCTCTACAAAGTTGTCAACATTAAGATGTGTGTTTATTTTTGTGAGTCAATTTTATTATGTTTCTTTTGTTTTTGAGGGCAGTGCTCATGGATCTGGAGCCTTATAGAAGAATTTTTGAAGGTCTTAATTTGTGAACACTAACAATTTTGGATCTTAATCAGTGCTAAAGTTCATTTTTGGTGAAATTTGATGCTAACATTTAATTGGATTAGATATTGTTGATTGCAACTGCTTCCCTTGTTTTCATATGTCAGGTCAATCTTATTTCTTTTAAAAAAAAAGATATTTTAAGACAATCGTCTTAGATTGTAAACATTCTAAGACAGTTTTTGAAAAAATTATCTTAAAATTTTCATTTTAAAAAAAAGACATTTTAAGACATTTATTTGCCTGCAAATCCTTTTAAAATGATAATTTTTTTAAGATAATTTTTAAGAACCGCCATATATAATTTCAACTTTTCACAAAGTTCGCTTAAAAAATTATTTAAAATCATCTTTAAATATGTAAAAAAAAAAAAAAACACTGTCATTAAAAGTTCTTCTTTTAATAGTGTATAATAGTAATTTTACTTTTACTTTTTACGAGAGAACTGTCAAATCGATTCCCGTTTTCTTTTGTATAATGTTCGATTCCGTTGGGCTGCTTATCTACAACTTTTTCCGCATGATTTGGTATACATTGACTGAGACTTTATTATTCTTATTTTTGTGGTGGTGATAGACTGATAGTATTCAATTATTCATGATGGTGAACAATGAAAAATGATTTGAGTAGTGGAACAATTGAAAATAGAAGGACAAAATATCAAAGCATTTAAAAAAAACTAAATATTAATATATATGGAAATGAAATTATATCAGTGAAATTCTGCCCAATTATTAAATTATTAATAACTATATAAAAAGTAATTTTTATTATTTAATTATAATTTTATGTTACCTTGATTGTTTATATTAAATTTTGTTAAAATTTAACAACAATCAGATAATTAACTAATTCACATTTTAATATATTTTAAAAAATATTTATTACATCTATGTGAAATTTTAAATTGAGGTATGGAATAAATTTAAAATAATATAAAATTTTGTATATAAGAGTTACGTGAAAGAATTAAACTTTTATGTGAAAAAAAATACAAATCTCACAATTCTAGCACGGCCACACTTTATGGTGTAATCCTCTTATGACTTTATCTTAAAAGTTCACTTTACTAAAGTTATTCCCATATAAATGCTTTTTAATTATATATAAAATTTGAAATTACATGAAATTTTCATGTAAAGATTCATATATACTTGCTTCGTCTTATTGTTTATTAGTACTTGTTATCTAGTGAAAAGTATTTTGTTTATAGATATTAGATAGGTAGGTTGGTTACATGATTACTGCACGATGCAATCAAGTTCAGGTAAAAACTAAATTTTTAGGTATAAAAAATAAAGAGGGTGCAGAAAACAAAAATCCTTAATTTGTTTGGTAAAGGGAAAAAAACTGTTGCTATGGAAACACTGAAGATTAGTTGGAGATTCCCCTCCTCCTTCTGTGTGTTTAATATATTCTGAAAAGGACAATGATGCCAAGACTTTCTGTCACAGCCATAAGGGTTTTGATATTATTGAGAAAGATTTTGGTAATTCAGATAGAGAATGGAGAATGCTACTTAGGCCTTTTGATAGTGTATGAGATTGGAAACTCAAATATTAAAAAGCAAATTAAAATCAACAGCGTTTTAACCTTTAGCATGCCTCTATACCTTTAAGTTTGTGTTGAGGATGCTATACGGTTTTCTTATTCTCACTCTCACCTAAAAGTAGAGGGTACTTTTCTATTAGAACTAATTAATAGATATAGATTACTGATTAAAAAAATAGATATAGATTAGACTAGATAAACTAGTTAGAGTAGTGTTTTCTAATTTGTGTATAGTATATGCGTATATTTCTTTTTTCAATTAAAGGGATATTTGATTGTGTATTAGATGTCATAATTATTTGATTTTTAAATATGGTGGTGGGATGCTAATGCGTAATCATTTTTCACTTTTACTACCTAACGAGATTGAATAAACTAAAAGGCTGCTGCATCTACCAATTGGTATTCTTATATGTTTAGATTTTATCAAACACTTGCCAATTCTAGTCGTCGTTGATTTCGCAATCTCTTATTGACAGTGTTCCGTGCATATGGAAACTTTAAACAGCGCACGGCATATATTTAAAATATATTTATGATTATAAGATAAGATAATGAAGTTGTCATGGATATCAGTCCTAATTTATTCTTTTTTTTTTCATTATTCACATATATCAATTAACATCTACAAATTATGCTCAAGTGACTAGAATCTTTTTTATATGTACCCATTCATATGTTTCAACTATTAATTAATATATTATGCAGTTAAATATGCAGTATCTATACCATGTTTGTTCAGTATACCTATATAATTTAGCTACCAATAAGATATCGTGTATAAATATATGTTCATATATATATATATATGGATTCGTTGAATCTGGGGTCCCACAAGTGGACCGTTTATGTTGTTTTGCGTTCATTGAGTTGCATACCTTAAACACATATAAATAAAATAGGCTTCTAATTAAGTTAAAGCAATTAATGTTAAGACATATTCGATGGTTTCAAGTTATAGGAAGTTTCTTCTCCAAATGGGCTATGAAAAGTGAGTTTCAAATGATTGCCACATGTAAACCAACTCTTGATAGTAGTTCAAGTTCGTTGCGATTCATGTTGCCCTAGCTATACGCATACATACATGTGAATGTGATGTGCCTTGTTCTTGTTGGACAAGTGAAAGTCATACTCATACCTAGCTAGCCTCGGTTGAAAATTGCATCATGTTACCCTTCTGCATATGCTAATTCTAATTCATCATATTCATTTATATATTCTTTTCACTTTTTAATTAATAATTTTCGTTCTTTCTAATATAAAATATGTATGTTTCGAGTTATGTTGACTATACTCTGGCAGTCTTGCTACTTTGTACGTCTATGGAAAATTAATTTTGATTGCAAACTAATTCAATCGAACGATAAATTTTAAGAAAATAATATATATATATATACTAAAAGTATATGTAATTTGAGGAGTGAGTGTGTGCTGATTCCCTTCAAGGTCGTTATCTATTTGACTTTGTGTACGATATGCACGACAAACTTGGAATATGCCACCCCGACATATGAATATGATGCATATATAATAAGTTGCATTGCTATTTATTCCAAACATCCATCGATCGCCACCTTAAATATAACAAATACTTGTCTGGTAAATGTAAGTTTTATCCTCCTATCCTCTTCACAACACTTGACAAAGGTTTGGATTCTTCTTCTGTTGATCTCTTTCTTTCTTTCTTTTTTGGTATATATTCTTATATTAAGTATTGTAAATTTGTAACTGCATGCAGTGATGATGAGAACACCAATAAGCAGTGATGAAAGTGGTTTGAAGAAGGGGCCATGGAGCCCAGAAGAGGACAAAATATTAGTGGATTTCATTGAGAAACATGGTCATGGAAGTTGGAGAGCCCTTCCAAGGCTTGCAGGCTTAAACAGGTGTGGAAAGAGTTGCAGACTGAGGTGGACTAATTACCTCAGGCCTGACATCAAACGCGGAAAATTCTCTGATGAAGAAGAGCAACTAATCATCAATTTACATTCAGTTCTCGGGAATAAGTAATCCCCAAACCTCTTCATTATTATATATAATTAATTGGAGTGTTTAATATTGTTAATTATTAGGTGGGCGGCTATAGCATCTCATCTGCCAGGGAGGACTGATAATGAAATAAAGAATTTGTGGAACACGCATTTAAAGAAGAAGCTAATGCAAATGGGGTTAGACCCAGTGACTCACCGTCCAAGAACTCATCACCTAAACCTTCTTAGCAACCTACAACAGATATTGGCTCTAATTAGGTTACAGTCAGATGCTAATAAACTCCAATTATTGCAAAACATATTTGAAGCCTCAAACTCAGACCCACTGCCAGATTCTTCTTATTCTTTGCTAAATGATGTTTTGGGGGGGTTGAATAATCTTCACTCCAATGATCTCCATAACCTTTATGATGGTAATTCACTTTCTGTCCAAAACTTTGATCAGAACTTGAATGGTGGCAGAAACGCTGAGCCTTCACCGTCATCAAACTCGCTTCCAAATCTGGTTTCAGCCTCACCTGATCGTTCCCCAGTTGTTAAGGAAGCACAAAACATATTGGTAAACTCGAAGGACTTTTCCACCTCCGCTTTTGAGTTAACGTGGGGAGATTTCATGGATGAAGAAGAAACAAACCAGACTTATTGGAAAGGTTTTATGGAGTAAGTGGGCTTCGCATTTTCTATTTCATATATTTGATCGCAAATAATAACTTAATTAACGTCTTTACAATTCATATTTATTATAATTTTATCGGAAAAGATAATATATTCATGATATTATATTTATATTAGACTATCATTACCATCGTGTTATTATTATTGCAATAAATAATATAATATATGTACTGAAAATGTAAATTTTAATTATAAATTATTATTTATAATAGTTTTGTTTATTTTTATAATAATTATTTTTAAAATTATACTATCAAAAATGACTTTTGATTAGTTCATAATATTCAAACTTTTATATAGAGATAAACTTTTTATTATTATTATTTGGCATAGCAGGGGACACTCATTTTTTCTCTTTCTATCTGTTTATTTGTAGCCAACATTCTAACCAGACATGGTCGACTTTCCCATGATCACGGAATTTGAGAGCTATCACAGCAATAACGGGATTTATTCGCTGTTCTATCTATAATAAAAAAAAAATATACTGTTCATTTAGTTATATATAATGGTTGGTTTAATTTGTATGTATTATTTGACGATGGATTGATTTCAGATCCAAATATAGAAAGCTCTTGTATTGTATATTAAATGTACAACGTGGAAATTAAATCAATCATAGAATAGAGGCCTATGATGTTCTTTTTCTTTGTATAAACTATACTATAAAATAAAATGCTGTTTGTAGGCTTTCCTTCTTAAATGAAGTCATATTTTTATAAAATTTAAATGTGCATATGAATGGTTCGAATTAAGCCATGCATGATGAAGAAAATTCTTGCAATCCACTTATTGTTTGTCTCATCTATTTTCCACACAAACTAATTAATTAACATCTTTGAACGAGAAGGACAAGGAAAATAAATTAATTGATGAATAAAATGGAGGAGACTTTAGTTGAAACTTGAAGAGTGGGAAAAGGGGGTGGATATTATAAACGATTAGTTATGTAGAGACAATACACGAGAGATACAATTGTGAAAATGACTCATTTATATGTGCTCTGAAGTTTGAAGTAAAAGGAGAAATATGACACCAACCCAACTTTAGTCCAACTTCTCAATGGTTCTTAATAACATTTCCCTTATTATACCATTTGTCTATGCAATTATTTTCTCATTGACACTAATCAGAAAGCAACCTAGAAAATCGAACGGTATAATTTACTTAAGAGGTGAAACTCAGTATGATCTTCCTTCTATATAACTTGATGGTTATATTTAATTATATGTCTTTGGATAAAAAAAGTCAAGAATTTTTGTTATCTTTTAGGTAAGACTATTCCTATTGATTTTGACCCAATAAATAAGACAAAACAAAAAATGAGTCAAAATTGTATTAATTCTTCGATTAATCCACTTTGGTCCTGTATGCATGCAAGGAACCGTTCATATATAAAAAAAAAAATATCAATAAATATTTTCCTCATAATAATAACTTAAATATTGAAATTTAATTCCTGTAGTCTCTCTCTCTCTCTCTCTCTCTCTCTATATATATATATATATATATATATATATATTAATTACATGATATTATTATATGATTTAAAACTTTACGTTATTATAATTAAAGGCAATCTTCCTATCCCCTCTTTCCATGTTTCCACGCACTTTAATACTCTCAATAAAACCTTATGTTCCTTTAATTTGGATATAAATATGTGACATGAAAGCGTAACTTTAATTTGAAGTTGAATGGATGCAATCATAAAACATTCAAGGTCAACCATAATCTTTAAAATAAAAGGACTTTTTTATTAGAACTAAAATTACTTTTTTCATATTTATTAATTAATTGAAGTTTCAATAATAAATGCAAGAGAACACTTAATATTAATATACACAATTATTCCAATCCAAATAAAAAGTTGTCAGATGAAAAAGAAAGTCAGAAATAAAGGTACGTAGAATACCCAATTTGAGATCTTTATTTGTATTGTTATAAAGCTGAATTTTTCACAGGAAAATCTATGATAATAAAGAACTTCGGGCAAAGTTTTGTAAAGCCAATTCAATTGAAAAATTAACTTGCAAGTTTTCCGATAGAGTTCATTAGTTCAACACTATGAAGGATCAATAAAATCATGTAACTGATGTTAGTATAAAGATGAAACCTACCAATTTAAAAGTTACAGTTTAATGTAATTTTTAATTGTCTGTATACTGGAAAACAGTTTTATAATTATTTTATACTTCATTAATTACTTTATTTTACTGTATATTATACATTTCAGTAAATATTAATGTCTACAAATGTTGAATGTATCTAAAATTTAACATGCATTGTCAACACATTGATATCACATAATTCAAGAGTTAAAAAATTTCAAATTCGTATTCCACACAAAATTATTAAACAAAATAAATTTGCAAGACTTATCTCTAAAATACGTGAAACCTTTCTATTTTTTTCTCTCACATGTATCCTTCCAAAGAAATCATGTTCAAAGCACCATTTAAAATTAAATGTAGACATTTTTTTAGCAAAGATTTAAATCTTGATTTATCATAGTGAAAGACTAACCCAAAAAGAAACATCCATACATATTTTGTGAAATCATAAATGTTACTCGTTAAATATGAAATAGAATTATAGGACACATAATTTTGTAATTTCTAAAAAATTTCTGCTAACAATAAAAAGTTTAATTGAAAAAGTATGCCTCTATAATATATTTTTTTCCGTCAAAAAGTTCTTTATTAAAAAAAACTCAAACTAAATGCAATACTGTTACTTAATCATAGATTTTCATTAAAATTGTAGACTTTTATAATAACTATTTAAAAGTGTTTAATAAAATAATTTATTTTTTGACAGTAGTAAATTCATACTCTATCCGAATGTTTTTTTTTTTTTATAGAATGTTTAGATGTGCATTAGTGAGACGAAACGCACGTATTGGATGTGGAAAGCTGAAGCAAGAGAAAGAAGCTTACACGTCAACTTCGGAAAAGAGCTTGAGACACAGACCCAAACGGGCATTTATTTTCAAAAAAAAATTACGGAAAAAATTACTGCTTTTGAAATATATTTAAATCTAGGACTAATTAGGTTGTTATTCTCCAAATTTTTTATATTCTAATTTTTGTCCCTTAAAATTCATTTGAGAATTTTTAGTCATTCATTAATTTTTTTATCAGTTTTTTTTAGTCTTTTAATTATTTTTGCTTATTTTTAGTCTTTTATTTATTTTTATTACTTAAAATTAATTCAAAATATATAAAAATGAGAGACTAAAAATGAATAAAACAAAGATTAATATTGAACAATACAAATAAATGAGGAGTTAAAAATGAATAAAAAATTTCAGAAACTAAAAATATTGATGAAAAATCAACAAAGAACTAAAATTTATTAAAAAAATTTAAAGGACTAAAAATTATGATCTAAAAAAATTGAAAACTCAAAAATTAATTAACCCTTAAATTTATGTATCATATATTTTACATTTACCTTGAAAACAAATCTTACATCACAAATATACTAGAGTTAACACTCTTCGAGCAAGCATTGTTGCTGCTCGATTGAGTACCAGTAATTTGGTTAGCACTCAATCAATTTTACACATTATGACACGTTCTGATATAAAATTTATGGCTACTGTAACCGGCAAGAATTTCAAAAGATTTTTAAAAACTTTTATTAAAAAAATTATGATATTCAATCAAGGTTTTTAAATAATAGAATAAATCTCTTGCTATTCAATTAAGACAATTTTAAAAAAATTAAAAATCTAATACAATCCATTAATATTCAATTAAGATTTTTTAAAATTTATGAAAAATTGTGATATTCAAAAAGTATATAAATTTTGATAAATTTTTTAGAATGAATTTCAATAGATTTTATGAAATTTTTTTAGTAGAAAATATAAATACCACAATCATCAAACAATCTTATTCCCACTTAAACTCTAGGGATTTTTCAAGTCTTTTTTTTTTTTCTTCTTTCTTTTTACCGGTTGGCAGTTTTTTTCTTTTTCCAATTCTCTAACCGATATCAAGCTATCAGGTTTATCTCCAATTTTTTATATCAGGTTTTTCAATTGCGATGAATTCATTAGCGACACATACAAAACAATATAGACATGATATGCCGATTGTGACAATGAATTCTTAAGGGTGGGCTAAGCATGTAAAAAATATAGGTAGGTGCCTTTCTTTCAGCACCAAGCCACCAACGGCGTTTTGGCTTTGGTTCTGTATACTACGGTTCCTAAAGTCTAGAATTGGTATTTCTTATTCTTTTTCAAGCATCTTTTATATTAATGCACATTTTACTTATTAAAAAAAATACCAAATAAGGAAGACTACAATGTTAAACGTATTGCTCAAACCTAAAAGCAACAATAGGAAGATACTAATGCATATGATGATATAAAGTTACAATCAATAAGTTATTAAAACATTAGAAAATTTTGTATTTATTTTATTTTCATTTATCTAAATTTTATAATTTGTTTATTATTATTTTGTATTTAGTTATTAAAATTCATAGGATCAGTTAAAATCTAGTAAATTCATAGTCGTTTCAAATATCATGAATTCATGTTATAAATCCACTAAAATCCAAACCATAAAATTCTTTTAAAAAAATCTTAAAAATTATTACATTTCTACAAAATCTTTTAAAATTCTAATCCAATATATCCCTAAATTTTAAAACACACTTCAATCACATTATGGATTCAAAATCAATTCTACCAAATTATAAAATTAAGTAGACATTGGGAAGCTAAATTTCTCGTTGCATAGAGTATATTGAGCGTTGAGGGCATTCAGAAAAGAAAAAAAAAATATTGATCGTTGGGCGTGAATCTTGTCACTGAATAGGGTTAGAGTGGGCATTTCAATACCGTGGGACATGCAATATTTCTTTGCAATTCACCGTAGGGTCACTATATATGGGAGATCTAAAGTTAAACCTCACACGTAAATAAAACTGTTAATTATATTAAAATATACATAATACAAGCTCGCGGAAAAAGACATCTGACTGTATTAATATTTTCTAAGGCTAGTAATGTATCCATTTGATGTAGCTTAACGAAGAATATACATATGCTTGAAGAGGAATATAAATAGACGAGCGATGGATGCCATCTGCAAAAATCAGCGCCCTAGAATAACTTTCCTTAGTTTGGGCAACTTCAAGCGCTAAGAAGCATAGAGCTCACTGAAGAGAGCTTAAACTTTCGAACTTTTGAAGCATTTTCAGGCTGAAAGACTATCTCAGTACTTGATCTGACGGTTACTTCTTTCCACTCTGGTTCTGATGCCCCTTCAGTTCTATAGTCACGCAAGCTGTATAGAACTTGAAGCCTAGAAGGAGCTGCAAATCATCCCAAGTTAATCAAATAAACTGCAAACTATAGACCAAATCAATACAAGTATAGAAAGCTTCCTTTCTTGAATGTTTTTCCCTCCAGACTCCATCAGGGACAGGTAATTATTCATGTAACAGGTAGTTATTTCAATATCATAATTAGATGAACCACAGGATTAATAATCAGCAATGAGCAGATCAAAAAACATACTTTCCTGATTTCCAAATATCGACTAAGATGCATTTGATGCACATTTAGGGAGAGAAGGGGGCTTAGGAAAGAGGATTATCACAGAGAGGAAGAAAGTTTTTTTCTCTAAATTTTGGATGGTGTGCCCCTTGGTTTATAGAATAACAAATGTTTCATCCTTTGTTTTCTTTTGTACAAACGTCCATTTTAAAATCAAACATAAAACCAGTAGTTTTGTACTGTCCAGTTCTTTATTTGTTTAGCAAATCAAGGGTACCTTTACTGTACAAGAGCCAATGTTAGAATGCTAACATTCTTTCTCCCTTACCATAAGGATTTTGTGCCTTGATTCTTCTTGATCATGATTCATCTACTTTTAACTTAAAGGAGGATATTATTATTACTATGTTTTGGGGGTAGAGGATATCATAATTACTGTTAAGCAGATTAAAACAATTGAAAAGTAAAATAATGATTTATTCCCAAAAGATTACCTAGTCCAAACATGCTTGTCTTTTGGATTATGATACGACCAACTTTTGATCTTCTAATATGTCTTAAAGCCTCAACATCTTCTTGTTTGCCCTTAAATTCCAGGAACTCCCCCAGTACATACTTGTTGCCTTTAAGCTGCACCCTATAAACAATCTCTTTTGTTAGTGAAAAACTATGATTTGGTAATATTAAATGATACCAACAAAGCTCCAAAAAATATACTTTTATGAAGGTACATCTGATTTCTAAGCTCCTTTTCGATCAACAATTAACACACACACACACATATGATCAGAATTACAGATTCTAATTCAGAAGAATTTCCTCGGCTGCACCAAAATCATTTGTTTATGTAGTGGCTAAAGCAACATATTAGGGTTTCAAATCATCCAAAAATAATGCATTAAAATAGTATATCACCAAAAGAAATACAAGCAAAATAGATGGAACCACGCATTTAGTCATTTCATAACAGTGTCTATTAAATCTTAAAAAAAAAAAAAAAACCCAGCTCAAGGTTAGAGTGGGCCTATGCTTTATGGCTTCAAGCTAGCTTTTGCATGCTGTGATGTCACAAACATAAAACAAAACAATCATTGAGCTTTCTCTTAATAGAGCTTCAAAGTTGAATTGGCTTGTGACACATATCAAGTAAGGACAATCCAGACTTTTAACAAGCCAGCATCCCATAGCTCACAAATGGATTGACATGTTTACTTCCCTAAGCCAAAGTTTTGTCAAGGCACCATTAACAGCATCAAATTGTCATTAATTTTACTAGAAAATAAACAGTGACTCATCAAGTACAAATGGTAACTAACCTATCCCATATTGGAGCTGAGCAAAGGACAAAATCAAGATTCTGATTAACAGATTCTTGCATATCCTTCTTCCCACTGCGAAAGGCACCCTTTACCCAACTAGACAGCATGCTCTTTGGTTCTGGCTTCAGTCGCGTCCATTGATCATGGGTAATAACTTCAGATGGAAAACCATCTGCTGGAACGGTACTGCAAAAACAAAGAAAGAGATTAATTATTTAATTTTAACATACATTACCAAGGAAGGTTAAAATGAAAAGAAAAAAAATGCTTTACAAAGGTAATAATAACTTCTCCACATGAAATCATGAACATCACAAACCACATAGTATATCGACAAACCACAAATCAAAAGAGAGTAGCATCTAAAAGATTAGAAGAAATTGACACTATTAATAGCAAGTAGAGAGACATTACGAGAAGGTTCAAAATCATACCATAATTTAGGATTTGGAAGTATAACTTTGCAAGATATGTATCCTTCAGGCAGAGCAACCCCTCTCTGTTCAAGATATGATTGGAGGATAGAAGCTTGCTTCCTTGCTTCTTCCACCTGTACAGAATTTGAGATTAACAATTAACGAAGAAACTTACTATTTAAGCAATCAACCCAGTCTCAATAACAAATCACAAACAAAAAGAAACCCAAACCACGCTTGATATTATTATTATTATATAATGAACATCCAAAAGTAGTTTCTAATTGACACCATCCCATAAAAACAGCATTCTGTCAGTGTTAAAAACACCTTACAGGATCAGGGTGACGCTCTGCTTTATGTTTGTCTGGCTTTTCACAGACCCAACAACCATCGCCACCAATTGTCAAAATTCCAGAGAAGTTTTTCACAGATATCACCCATAGCTCTCTGTAGAGTAATAATAAGATCGAAATCATACTTCAATTATTCACAATCTATGGAAGCAAACCTTACGTTACATTAGTAAAATGAAAGGAAGAAAAGAGAGAATACTGTTTAGTGAGAAGAACCATATCAATGCTCTGTCGAGAAGCAGTATCGGCATCGGGAATCCGAAGACCCACATACACATTTGCTCCGTAAAGTTTTTTAAGCCTGAAAAGAAATTGAAATCGATTAGTGCCATAATCGGAAAGGAAAAATAGGGGAAAGAAAGAGACCTATCCGCGACGGAGAAAAGAGCAGAAGAATCCGATCCTTCGATGTCCAAAACGTCGTCGTCGTAGAAGAAGCGCCGGAACAATCTGTAAATGACCAAACCGAAGATAATCTCGAGCCACATCCTCCCTCAATTTTCTTCTTCTTCTTCTTTCAGTCTTCTCCTAAAACAAAACCAGTGCACCGCTTAACTTTTCTACTACCGTGTCTTCCTTCCTTGTTAAGGTGTCTGCTTCAATTTTCTATTTTTTTAATTCAAATTTCATTTAATTGACTAGAGAATACTTTAATAGTAATTCAGAAAATTTTACAAGTTAATTTAATTGATATGAACTTATTTATTAATAACTTTTAAATATCCTGTCGCATTTAATGTTGATTGAAAAAAAATTGGATAGTGATTAAATAAATTAAATCAAAATATAAGCATCACACTCTTGTCTCTTTTACTCACACAAAATAGATAACCCAAACATAATGGTCGGTGAGAAATTAGAGAAAAAAAGTTTATGAAAATAATTAAAATTATTTGGTGGAGTGAAAATATTTAAAAAAAAATGAGAGACTGATTCTTATATATCTCTTTTGGGCTATTTATCTTTCTCCTATTTCTTTTATAACTCAACATCTTTAGTTATTGATCATCTATTTTTAAGTTAAATTATTCATTAGGTTCTTATTATGATTCTTACTTTTTTAGTCCTTATAATTTGATAGTAGTCTTTTTAATCTTTATAGTTTACATTTTAATTCTCTCTTAGCCTTAGTTTTAAAAGTGGTCTTTTTAGTTATTATAATTTCACTATTCTCCCTATAGTTTTCAAATTATATGGATTAGAAGAGAATTAAAATGTAAACTATATGGACTAAAAAGAATATTTTTAAACTAAAGGGACTAAAAGAGAATTAAAATGTAAACTATAGGACTTAAAAAGACAACTTTCAAACTATAAGGACTAAAAAAATAAGAACCATAAAATTATAGGAATCAAATGATTAATTTAACCCTATTTTTATTTTTATTCCTTCTATTTCTCCATCATTATCAAGTATGAATCATTTAAAACGTCCCTCTCCAAGAGCACCTTTATATTTTGGCACGCAAAGCAAAGAGTATTGCAACTGACCAAACCCAAAAAAATCTCGTTGCTTTGTCTCCATTTCCTTGCAGATCGAGGATGGAATTGAATTTTGGAGTGTTACATAGTCAAGGAAGCCAAAGATGCAATGCAAGTACAGTTTGAGTTAAAGTTACTTTGTCTGCCACATAGGTTTCTATAATGTGCTTGAAGCTATGTTGTTTCTCAAACATTTGAATGATCTTCATCCAACAGCCTACAATATGTTAACCGCATGAATCCAATTAACTGCTCTTGAATCTTGATCAAGGGAAGAGTATACTAATAAAATACTTATAATTATTTCTCGTCACACTTTATGCATATTAATTGTTTTTCATTTTCACTTTCATAAAGAGTATATTAATTTAAAATGTGAGCGTCGCTCGCTGCTTAGTTTAGAAACCAATAAGCTCAATCACTATAGCTGTAAACTCGTAAGTCGTAATCATGCCAACGCACGTCGTAAGCCTGGATATTACAATCTCAACCGTCTTTTAACTAACAAATGGTATTACTTTTTCGCATCAATTGAGATAATTAAGAGTCAATCAGGAGAATCACCCGGGAATGGATGACCGTAAAGAGTAAATTAAATTTAATTTATAATTACACAATGTAATAATAATCTGTTTTCTTTCAAACTGAATGTCAAACTACAACATGCAAAAACATATTTTTTTTAACAAATAAACATAGAAAGACATGGTGATTTTAGCACACTACTATATCTTGAGAGAAACACCTCAGAGGGGGTAGCAAACATCAGAACTTCTATCTAGCCTTTCATGGGAATCAAGATGATATAAAAATACGATCCAACTTGCCAGTTCTTTAGTCAGATCTATATAGAAGGGCAAGGAGAAAAGCAGAATAAAGGGGGGCAAAAAAAATATATAATAATTCCACCACATACAATTTACTGCCAACATGGAGAACCGCAACCCAAAATAAGTGACTAGAGTAAGACTCCTAAACAAGATTACATGCCTTGTCATTCTTTAAAAGCTATTCAAGAAGCAAAAATCATAAAGCAAATACATGTCAAACAATTCTTTAATGTTTTTTCAATATACCTGCCATTGTTCATTCTATTTGTGGTTGCTACCACCCTTTTTCTTGAGCAGGCTTCCGAACTTGCCAAGCAAAGGCTTCTTCTTCTTCTTCACTTGTTGCTTTGATGGCGAGTTCCCAATATCATCAACCTTTTCTTTTAAAGAGGTTCCATTTACCTGGTCAAAGCCCTCACCACCCTCTATCTTTGAGTCAACTTCTTCCTCTTCAAAGGATTCAGGCTCTGGTTCTCTCTCTGGTGAGAACTCCTTCTTCTCTATCTTGCAGCTCTCCCACATTTTAAATTCGGCATCTACCAAGGCATCTTTTCCTTTGCTCGCATCTTCATTTACTTTTCCATTCACATTCTCAGGATTAGGAGATTCAGTTTTTTCAGACTTGTCATCCATGGGAATACTTTCTTCCTGTACCCTTTGTTTGAGTCCCTCTTCATTGGCTGAAAGCTCTACCTTTTTGGATAATAAGTCTTCTCCTCCATGTCCATTCTCTTCAGAGAATTCAACTACTTTAGGAAGCATGTCGTAGTCTTTCTCACTTTCAGTAAGATCCCCATTTTCCTCTGTCTGGTTTCTGCTTGTAACTTCATCGAGCATCTTAGATAACTCCTCCACCTTCTTAATTGATGTGGATTCCCTCAAGCGGAGTTCCTCGTTTTCTTGAAAAACATTCTGAAACTCGTTTTCTTTATCCAATAGACTCTCCTTCAACTTCATGCTCTCAGCCTTTGCTTCTTTAAGTTCTTCCTGCAGGTGGATCACCTCAGCCTCAACTTCCTTCAGATTTTCCTTCAGTTGGCCTTCTTCCTCCCTCTTGGCATTAGCTTCTTCCTCTGTGTCCTTGAGTAAACGAATCAGCCTATTTATTTCATTTCCCAGGGACGAGTTCTCTTCTTCAGTTAGCTTTAAGCAGTTGACAAGATGATGTTCTCTCTGCTCCCATTCTGCCTTGGAGTTTTCGATGTTGCTCTTAGAATTTTCAACACTACATGTAAGAGTGTCAATCTCATGCCGTGCATCATTAAGCATGGACTCATATTTTTCATTAGTTGCCTTTAAGACCAACTTTAAATCTTCAATCTGGGTCTCATAGTTTTCATGTTCCACATGGTTGGCCAATAGCTTTTCTTTGGAATCTCTAGCTTCTGCGGATACTTCATGTAAAGCAGAAGCTAGGCTTTCCATTGCCTTTTTAGTCTTTTCTTCTTCATCTCTCAAGATCTCCAATTCATTAATTAGTTTGTCTTTCTCTTCTAATAGGGTCTGCACACTTGAAGCTGAAAGTTTTTCGTTGTTCAAAGCCAGAGCCTTCTCTTCCTTGACTGTCTCGAGTTCAGATTCAAGAGATTCAACCTTCTTTGACAATTCAAGACTCTCTTCCTTAGCCACATGAAGACAACACTCTGAATCCTCAAGATCTCCTGTCTGTCTCGCAATTGTCATTTCCAACAATCCCACCTTCTCTTTAAGACTAGAAATTTCAGATTCTGCTTCATGCAACAAATCTTTGTTTACTTCTAACTGTTTCATTACGGATTCCAAAGACACTGATGCAGATCTCTCCAACTTATTTGCTTCTTCAACTCTCACTTCTAGTTCCTCAACCTTTTTCGTCCACTCCTCTAGCAGACTGTGTGCATAAGATTCAGCCATCCTGGCAGCTTCAAGATCCACATTAAGCTGTTCAATATAATTCTCTTTCTCTGCCAACTTTGCATCATAACCCTTTGCCTTTTCAAGTTCTTCCTTAAGAGCTTCTATCTCTGCTTGCAGCTCCAATACAATGTTGTTTGCAATAGCCTCAGTTTCCAGCTTTGAATCCAGTACAGCCTTCAAACGTATCAGTTCCACTGAGAGAATCTCTGCTTTCTCCACATGAAGCTCAGCAATTTTAGTTGCATCATCAGCATGACTCAGTGCCTGGTTCTTTGCATCACAAGTCATGGCAAGTTCTTGCTTGATCCGCTGAAGCTCCTGAGTAGTGGAGAGAAGAGCAGACACATCCAAAGCATGTTGGTTTCTCACACTTTCAAGCTCTTCCTGCCATTCTTCTTCCTTCTTCTGTGCGGCCTCAATTCCGGCCTGTTCCAACTCAACAGCTCGGAACTTCTCAATCTCAGAACTCTCCTCAGCCCGCTTTTGAGCCACTATTGCCTCGCTGAGTTTCTCATTTGCTTCCTCAGCAACTCTCTGTGCTTCTTTCAACTCACCAATTGCCTTTTCTTTCTCTTTCTCAGCCTGAACCAGCTGTTCCTTTGCTTTCTTTAGATCTTCTTGAGCAAGATTCAACTGGGCCTGCAATTCTGAACCCTTTGCAACTCTTGGAATTTGTTTCTGAAAATTCAAGGAACATACAAAATAAACATGAATCAGAGTACAGATAACCAAAGAAAAGCATGACTAAACAGATTTTTCTTTTTTTGCCGTACCAATTATCACACAGCCCAATGTGGACATCTTGTAATAATGAATAAGAAGCTATGGATTATCTAAAATTTCAAATTCCAAGGAAAATAAATGTCAAACAACTAACACTTGTTAACAAACTTGAAAAATTCGGCAAATTCAAATGCTTCATCCAAAAACAGAATTGGAAAAGAAAACAGTCCAACTGTCCAAACATGGCCACTTGGTAATCAAACACAAAGTGCATTTACTATTAACTTACATCAGGTGTGGTGGAAGTGGGTCTTGGTGATTTCCGCTCAGTGGCAGGCTTTGAATTCAAAGCTCGTGGTGACGATTTTTCTGAAGACAGGCGCAAATTTTGCAGAGGCGACGGTGATTCTGATTCCGGTTTAGACACTCCTTTGCTGAGTCTACTAACTCTTGGAGTTGCAGGTGATGTTTTGTTGGGAGTTGATGGTCGCGCCTTGTTGGGAGTAGCCGGGGTTGCTTTGTTGGGTGTTTCAGATAAACTGGATCTATCAGATTAACAATGTCAATTTCATATTACTAATGCATTTAATGAAAAGAAAAGACAAGACCCTAAAAAGTAACAAAATGCCATATTTGCATCCAATCAAATAAATGGATCTAAGCCCACAGAAACCAACTCTTTATTCCAAACTCAGCATCTAAAAGCATTGTCAAGCCAAACTCAACAAACAAGAAAAAAAATCACCAAGAGAAAGAAAAAGTAAGTTAATAACTGCTTCCCAAAAGTGAGAATTAAGGCCAGAAACACAGATAGAGATGCAATAACTAATGAAAAAACATAATCTAGCAAGAACAAAAGAAGATCAAGACTTAACAATAACCAAAAATAGAAATGAAGTGAAGCGCGTGTCTAAATTTCACGCACACACCTTATGGAAAACAAAAAAGCACCGAAATTTAAACAAATGAAGCAAAGGGCATTCCACATAACTCAAGAAATTCAACTTAAAATGTGTTCAAACAGCAGATCAAAACCATAAAATAGAAAACCACCCTGAACAAAAAAGGAAATGTGAAACGGTACACCGAAGAAGTTGAAGAAACCCACATCAGATCTTAAGAGCAAATAGGGACACCAGCGAAACAAAGCACCGAGCTTGACATACCTGGATTTTGAAGCCATGTTGGTGGGAAGTAACCGAGTAACAACAAAAACGTGAGAAGGTGTTGCCTTTGCTGAAAGTGTCAGTTGTAGAATCGAGAATGCAGAAGTTCCGACATTGTCAGAAAGAAGAAACCGAACAAATTTAGGATCAGAGTAAGATCAAAAATTCAAAACTGTTGTTTTACTTTTACTTTTTTTTTTTAATTTCTTTCTTTGGTTTGTAGGAAATAATTGGAAGGAGAAGAAGATGGAGAGGAATTTTCAGAACATAAACCAAAATAAAAAAAGTTGAGTAGGTTTTCCTGTCTCCAGAGTGGCTACACCAACACACACTATGCTCTTTTACCTATTTTTCATTTTCTTTCTCTCTCAGTGGAAGCAAGCAGTAGTTAAGTCAGTGTATATCTTGAGGTTGAGGTTGAGGGGTGTGAATGGACAAAAGTAGCCCTGAGTAATCTTAAATCTGTCAAAGCCAAAGGCATGTGTAGCTTTTTCAGAGGCAAAGACCTGTCTGTGACTCTTCCAACCTTGCCCTTCTTTTCAGGAAAAAAGGGATTGTTTGCCATGGGATTAGGAACTGCCCCTGCAACTCTCTCTCTCTCTCTCTCTTTTTTCTCTTCAAATAATTCTCTAAATTTGAATATCAAGACAATTGATTTTGCAACATGTGCATGTGCCGAAAATTTCAAAAGAAAAATAGTTTGGTTTTATGAAATAGAAAAATAAATTGAAAGAGATAGGCAGATAGCAATGCATGTTACGAATTGCTTTGCCAGGTTGGAGTATTTTATAAAGAAAGCATGTGAAAGTTCAAATCACCAAATAATATTCATCATTCTTGCTTTTGTTAACTTTTTTAATGCTTTCAGATTATTTTGTTGTGTTATATATTTTAAGTGCAATCTCTCTCTTTTTAACATGCAGTTTCATTTAAATACATTATATCCAAAAAAAATTAGTCACAAAAACAAGGCAAGAATTAATTGACATTTTTTATTTTGTAATTTGTCATTGATGAACGCGATAATTTTATACTCAATCATCATTTTCCTTGAAACTTATTATTAATGAAAACGGCAATAAACATGTTATTATCCTAATAAGATGACCAAATTTTGAACTTAAAAAATAGCTGTTAAATTTTTTTAAAAAAAAATCTCGTGGCTCGATAATCATACTGTTGTACCAACCTGAGGAGAAATTCGAAGCATATAAAACACTTCACTCTTCGATGCAATGGATATTGTTAGAAAGTCATGATCATGTTTCTGAATATAATCCAAAGACAAAAGCACATGAAGGAGTTGCAGTTAATTAAAAAAACATTAACATTTTGTAAATATGTTTTACTACTTGTTATGGAGATCATATTGACTTCTTTGTTGGGATAATTTTGTCTTCTTTATGAACAAAAGATATTGACTTCTTTATTTTTTTTAAAAAAATTCTCGTTATTTATTTATTTTTAATTTGACTATTTCACTATCTTAATGGTATAATTTCAACTCATCTACCAAAGTTAATATCTTATATTTAACACAAATATTTATGTAATAAAAATGTAATTTCGATTCATTCATCATATGTGATAATAGTATAATAAAATTGGGAGATGAAATCGTGAACTTGAAAAAATTAAAAAGAATAAAAGTGTGTAATTAATTTTTTTAAAAAGTCTCGTAACATAGTAACGAGACTGTTATACTTGTTGTAATTTTCTGTGGGGCAAAGCGGATATTGGCAAAAACAAGTCTTTGATTGCTTGGTCAGTAGTTTGTTCTTCGAAAAAAGAAGGGGGTTTAGGCCTTTTTAATCTTGAGGACTGGAACATTGCGCTTCTTTCCCGTATTCTGTGGAACTTTCATTGTAAGAAAGATTCTCTATGGGTTTGGTGGGTTCACCATTACTATTTCAGAGGGAGCGATGTGTGGAATTACAATACTTCTTCATCAGATTCAGTTTTGATAAAGAAAATCATTCAAATAAGGGACTTTATTATCTCTAAAGAGCTAAGTACAGAAGAGGCCAAAAAGAAGATTAATATTGGAGCACCAATGAACAATTGCTTGTTGGCAAAGTCTATGAATACATTAGAGGTGACAAGCCTACTGTTAGTTGGTGTTCTGTTATATGGAACCCAGCAATCCCCCTAAGATGTCTTTCATTTTGTGGCTTGCTAAAAGGAATCGGCTGCTTACTCTTGACAAAGTTGCTTTTTTGAACAAGGGTTCCCTCTGCCCTTTATGTTCAAATGAGCCTGAGTCAAATGCTCATGTGTTCTTTTCTTGCAGGAAATCTCTCCAAGTTTGGGCTCACATTCGTGATTTGGCTCCTTTCCGCATGCGTTTCACTTCTTTACAACGCATTACTGACTCTTTAATTAGGAGCAGATCCACATCAGGTGTTCAAGAAAAATTACGTTGTCTGGCTATAGCAATTACAGTCTACTACATTTGGCTGTCTAGGAACAAGCTGATTTTTGAAGATTATCAATTTTCTGTAATAGAGGTTATTAGCAAGATTAAGTTTCTTATGTATAGACAAGCGCACCTGTTGTATTTGTTTTAGCATCTTGATATAGGTCTTCTTGTATTAGGGAGATTTTTAATTTTTTTTAACTGCGGGGTATGCCCCATTTATTATTGTATCATTTTGGGTTTAATATAATTTACATTTTTTTTTCCAAAAAAGACTTATACTTGCCCGAGGAAAAATCCAAACACAGAACACTTTACTCTTGGATGCAATGGATTATTGTTAGAAAGTCATGATCATGTTTTTGCACATAATCCAAAACAAAGAGAATCACACGAAGCAACTGCAGATTTTGGAGAAGAATACGTTGATTTCTCATATATGTTTTACTAATCTCTAACTCTACGATATCAAAAAAAAAAAAGGAAAATGTCCATATCTTGCATCTGTTAGTGTCAATGTCTTAGTTTATAATTCCTAGCTCACCCCCTCTTTCTTGTTATCTTGGATGGCTTTTTTTTTTTGTTAACTTTCTTATCTTCTTTCACATATAGAAAACAATCGTAAAATAAAATAAAATAGTGGCAGAATTAATTATACTAATTGTCAATTTTTTATATTTATTATATTTAATATTGTTTTAAAATGAAAAAAATACCAATCTAACTATTAAATCATTTCATTTATTTTTAATAATACATTTCAAAATTCATATAAATTAAATATTTATTGGTAACTTAGCTAGTAGAGGACTCTTATTTATATTTTAAATAATATATAATATGTTATAGCAATGTAGATCATGCTCCAATTATATTCACAAAAATTATCAAACGATGCAAATATAACAACATTGACACCGAGAATTGATCATGTTCCAATTAAATAATACTAAAAACGCAATAAATGTTTAATATCAGCACAAAATAAATATTTATAAAACGTTAATAAAATATTGCATAAATCGTAAAAACTATTATACTAACATAATATTTTGTGAATCTGAAATTGTCACGAAAAAAATACAGATAATAATATTTCTACATTGTTCAAAAATATTTTATAAAATTATATAAAAACTATCAAAACTAAGTAAATAATAATAATAATAATAATAATAATGTAACATTAAAAAAAGATACAGTAGTATTTTCGCCTTCTAAAAAATTTGCCTCCTCTAAAAAGAAGTTGTTCATATTAGCTAAAAAATGTGCATTTGTGAGTATTGATTAAAAAACCAACGAATAAAAATTGTGGCAAAGTCAAATACATACGTAACAAACTCTAAAACTAATTACAATTTCAATTGTTGGTTTTTTAATTGATGGTTATTATTGTATTTTAACCTTTAAAGTATATCTTCTCACCTTAGAGAAGTCATATCCCTTTCTCTCAATTAGACATTCTTCATCTTTCTTCCTTCATTTGAAATTGCATTTTACTCTTAAATTACTTTTTAAAATCTTTATTTGCATATTTGATCCTTTTAATTTATTGACTCTTTCAATGTACCTTATTTTATCTTAAATAATAATCAATAGGTGGGATGAAGAGTGATGACAAGAAATTGAGGCCAGGCAGGAAAGAGATGGACAAGGTGGTGGTGAGGGAGAAGGAGTTTGGAAAAAAGATAAAAGATGAAAAAATGAGGAAGATGATACAAATTATATCATATGTTCACATGTTATGTCCGTCAAACCCATGTTAAGGTTGACACAAATGCATTAGTATCAACTTGGGCTACACTAGTGTGTAAAATAGTTAGCATTGGCTTTAGCTAACACTGAGATATGCTACTTTGTGGCTAGTTACAAATGATCAAATTAAATTACTTAACCATATTAAATGTCAAGTGGTGTAGACTGGGTTGACACTATGGGAAATATTATTGTTTTTATCTTCTATAACCAACGCCAAAGTAATGTTGACATCAAATGTGTCAAAATTGACTTTTTAAATTATAAAAGAATATTTGCCTCAACATTGCATTGGTTCAACCGATATTATTAATGTTAGTGTCAAAGTCGATGCTATATTTTAGACGTTATTTTCGCATTTTGTTACATTGTTAACCTTTGTATAATCTACATGAACTCTGTAGATTTATTAGTCATCAATTTTTGTTCCTTGTTTTGAAAAACCCATAAAGCAGCTAATTCGCCTTCTGCTTTTATTAATAAAATTTTAAATATTTAATTAGAAAGAATGATGATTTTTTAAAAGGAAAAAATGATGATTTGCTAACGAAGTTGACTAAAGTATTAGATCAAATTAATAATATGGACAAAAAGCTGGACATTGAGTGGCTTTGTGGCATATGGACTAATTAAACGTAAGGATAGTTGAACTAATTGAGAAAATTTACATAAAATAAAAACCTTCAACATCAGCTCAAACGAATTGTGATTGCTGGGTTTATTATAAAATTAAAAATGGTTGGATTTACTGTTGAAGAATAATGGGAACCACCTGCATTTGCTTTACGTAAATGGCGTAATGAACAAATTTAGGTTAGCTCGATTGAATTTGCCATTGTATCAACTTTTTATTGTATGATGAGAAACTGACTAGCAACCAACACACTTTCCTTATCTTGTGGCTGTGGCAAGCAAAACTGATTATGATTGTGCCATACTCAGATATTAGGTGCAACTTGACCCATCTTTTGAAAGAGATGTCAACTACGGAATATTTATTCAACATGCTTTTCACTTGTAAATATTAATTTTAATTTCAATGCATTGTAAGCGTTTTTTTATAAGTCGCTACATTTGTCATTATAATTTTTTGTATATAATATCAATTAATATTAGAAATTATATGATAAATATAAATTTAAGGTCATTATTATAAAAATAAACAAACTTAATATATGTCAATTTGTAAAGTAATTTTTTTTGTTTCGTCTATATTAAGCTTTAAAAGGTAATATGGGTCTTTCAATAAAATGGCTGAAGAAAAAAACACAAGAATCATATGTCCATTTTGTCTTCTTCTTTTTTCTGTTGTTTTCTCCGTTCTTTGAGGATTTTAAAAGTGACGAAACAAGAGTATCATGAGTTTAATTCTTCAAAAATCATTTTCTTGATCTCTCTTTTTGTTTTATATGAAAATTAATTATGTTATATTACCAAAGTAATTAAAATTTTAAATAAACAAGTCTATACATTATTCACACATCTCTCTAGCTACGTTTTAATTTGGCTTGATGTTGAAAATATTTTGAACTTGGTCATACTCCAATTGATGATCAAAAGTACACAACTACTAATATATAATATTGTTAAATTTTAAAAACAGAAAAATAAAATTAAGTAACGTTTCATCATAGTGTATATTATGAAATAAATTATATAAGAACAAAAAAATTGAAATAAATTATATTAATATAAAAGTCTTATTGTGTTTTCATAAAAATATCATTATATTATTAAAAATATAATTCAAGTTAAAAAGTATATCATTTTATATTTTTGAGGGATGAAGACCAAGGATTTTTTTTTTTTTTTTTTTACAAAAAGACCAAAATCGAAACCTGCTAATTTTATAAAGGCTAAAAATATACTCAAGTGTATTTAAAAAATTAAGAATATATTATTATTTTTATCTCATATATTTTCATTATTTTCCTCTAGAGCTTATTAACATTCAAACAGCCCAAATCAACCACCTTTTGCTCTGCAGGCCCGAAGAACCGAGGGGTATAATTAAAGCGATATTAGCAGCCGAAATTGATTTAGGTTAAATTAGTTATTTAATTATTTAATTTATTTTTAGATTTAATTTGGTGCATTGATTTTTTTAGATCTGATTCAATTTGATCCTTAAGTTTAAATTATAAGAAATTACAATTTGTGATAATTTAAAATTGTCACTAAATGATTTTAAATCATTATAAAATATATATTTTTCAAAAAATTAAATCAATTTTAAATATTAGAGGACTAAATTAAAAGAATAACCAAATTGAATTACTTTTAAAAGATAGAAAATTAAATTAAACAAAAAAAATAAAAAAAAATCAAATAAAATCTAAATAATAAATTAGAAGAAAAAAAATTACTTTAACTTTCATTTTATTTTATAGGTACAAATATAACTACAACATGTGACAAAAATATCTATCTAACCTTACAGGGTGTAATTACAGCAGTAAAAAGAGGGAGTCTATGTTTATATTGAAAAAGTTATTTGTAGGCTATAGTCACACTCTTAATTATAGCCAAGAAGCTAATTAGGTCAGTTAAAATCTTCCCAAGAAATTAAATATCCCTTCCGTCCTTGGTGCGTGGTGGCGGCTTTGGATTTTTCTCTTTGACACTCGCCATTCCCTCCCCCCATCCCAAACACCACATATATAGTTTTTTTTTTTTTTTTTACTGAGACCACATAAATAGTTTACTTGCATGTTGTCTCCACCAACCTTTCTTTTCTTTTGCAACTGGTCCCAACTCCCAAGTGCTCAGATCGATAAATATTTCTGCCACATTTTCTAGATTTTAAAAGAAAAGTAAGAAATAACTTCGCTTTACCCAAAATACTCGATCGTACATTAATTTGTTTTCTTACCGCAATATATATAAGATCAACTTCTTCACTCAATCATCTTCTTAATTGCAATATATATTTAACCCAGATACCTCACAGTCCTTATCATTTTATTGATTTTATATTTTTTATATTTAAAATTTGATATTATTGTATCACAGTGTATATATATATATATATCTTTTACCCCGTTTCTTTCTGTTGCTACCGATTTGACTATATATTATTTTATTGAGAATTTCTGTGAGTTTGGTCACGAAGACCCAAGGCAACAATTACACATATGATTCAAATTAAAGTTAATTAAATTTGTCAAGAAATTAATGTATGATCAGTAAGAAACTATCTAGTGATCATGCTATTGTTCTGTACTTGGAGATCTCAGCTCAGTGTACGTAATAAGAATGATTGAGTTACGTACTGAAAGAACATCCATCCATATCCATATAGCAGAGAGGTTAATCATAACAACTATAAGGTTTTCCCAATTCATTGTGTTACTGAAAAAGAGCGCCAAAAAATGAAAGACAGACGTAACTGAGTTGATAATTAAAATACAGCCTTGCTTGCTTACTCTTTTAAATATGCCTCATCAATTTTCTGATAAAAAGTGGGGCACAAAATTAATGATATACATGAAATTAAGAACTGCTAAAATAACTAAACATGCATGCATGTGAAGTGGTTTAAATAAAAGTTAAAACGCTACTATATATCACCAACGCACCAATATGAGTACAAAAAAATTATATATATCTGGAAACAACAACAGCCTGATATTTTGGATGAGTATTTTCTACCTGCGTGTCATTTTTTTACTAGTCTACCTGCATATTATTTATATATACCCAACAAGTCAGTTGTGCAAATTAAATATCATAAACACTAAGTACTACTCTTGATCAATAATTGATAGCCATTATATTAACAAAAAAATTAAAATGAGTATATATATTCACAAATAAATTTAATAAATGAAACTTTGTTAAACATTACTGTTGTTTGATAAAAGATTTTTATGCGATCATATTTTTATTTCGAGAAATTTTATTCATATAGAAGTGTTTATATGACGCTACCTTAATGTTGATATATAGGTTGAAGTCAATGAGAACTTAATTTCCAAAGATTTTCCTTAGTGGTTTAAGATACGGATAGAATTCTAAGATTGTTCATATTTATACATTAGTAGCAGTTAAAAACTTCGGATATATAGAAACAAACGCAATCAGTTTAGATTTTTGTTTATGAAATTATGAGAAAAGGGGGGATCGTAACAAAGATAGATTACTGCAAATCATCGCATTGATTCGAACCCCACTCACTTTTCTTTTTTGAAAATTAAAGGTGGAGGGGACCAGTAATATCCATGATCGAATAATGCAATTAAATTAGTTGAATATTATGAACATCGCTCACGACAAATATATGCAGCTGAAATAGTAAAGAAATAAAAAGAATGGGATCATCAAACCTTCTGTTTGTGCATATATAACAGGTATATTGCTGAGAATTTAAAAAGCATAGATACGATGATGAAAGTGATCTATGCATGGAGATATTGTATCTGTACGTAAGTTTTATATGAGAAAATTACATATAAGTATGCAACAAAAAGTGAGAGAAGGAAAAAAAATATGATAAAATAATTGATGTAATGAAAAATAGGTTTAATTGTATCTTTAACTCTTATTTTTTTAATTTAAATTTTATCCTTAAATTTTTTAATTTGACACATTTTATTCTAAATTTTTAAGAAATTTATGAATTTTGTCCTAGCCATTTTTTCATTAATAAGTACAAAAATTGAGGATAAAATTTGCTAAAAAACAAAAAGTTGAAAATAAAAAGTACAATTATATTAGTAGTAAAATGACAAAAAAATTTGGGGGTAGATACATTAAATTAATTTGTTGACAGTAAAATTCGTTAAAAAAATTAAAAATTAGAGTAAAAAGTGTAAGTAAGCCTAAAAATAATATTTTATAAATTAAATTATAATTTTGGTCCCTTATAACTTTAAGGCAGCAATTTTAGTCCCTTATTTTCAAATCAAGACATTTAATTCTCCTATTTTTTAAAATAAACAATTTCGATACTTTCTTTTCTTTAGTTGATCATCCAAAATTAAATGTTGATTTTAATGTAACTGATGTTGAAGTGAAGTGAAACTTATGTAGACGATTAACATAACGTTTATGCGGAAAAAAATGATATAAAATAAAATTAAAAATATTTCTATATTAAATATTCTTTAATTTATAAATTTTGATCATTTAAAAAAAAATAACTCTGAAGTAATGATATATAGACAATAATATTAATATAATTAACTAAATTAAATAAATATATTAATAGTTTATCATCTTGTCTTTGAAGAATCAATTAATGAAATCATTAAAATTATTTATTCTAGAAAGATTAAATATTTTAATTTAAAAATAAAAAACTAAACTCACCTATAGGATGAGTAAAATTACAATTTAACGTGTTTTATAAAACATGTATTGATTGAAAGAAAACCTTAACCAGCGTTCAGCCAAAAATAACAATGAGTTGCTTTAGAAGTTTTAGATGGAAACTGAACAATTCTTAATTGAAGGTAGTTTAGACGTGTTTCCAACCACGTACTCTAAAGAGACCATGGAATGTCAGTTGTTGTGTTGTGCGGCTGTGCTCATAAAATAAAAAGACGTGAAACTCGCACTGCAAGCAGAGACGTGGGTCCCACACAGAGAAGACATACTGACACGGAACTTGGCAGCAATTCATATTTCATGGGACCTTCATAAATTACAAGGAGGCATGCCAGCAAGGGTTCTATGCAAAAATTAAAGCAGATTACCCATACAAAATAAACCCTAGTCCAATTTTAATAACTATACCAAAAATTTAACTTGAGCTAAACAGTAATAAAAATAACACTCAATTATAATTTTGCAATTAACTCAGGGTATCTATTGGCAGGAGGCCTGAAAGTTCTTAACAACTGATCTGCTCCTAACTATCCCATAACTACTCTCCACATTTCACTACATTTTTTTTAATTGAATAGTCTTTATTAGTTTTTTCAAATTGCCTGCAAAGTTAGCATTAAAGATTATTTATTTGAAATCCACCTTTTCTGCTAAGGTGATGTATGTTTTTTGGTAAATGGTAGCTATCATTAATTTGAAACTGCCAGATAGCTTCATTTTTTAGTAAAGATTGAAAAAAGAAAAGAGGCAATAACAAAAAAAAAAGGGAGGAAATAACAAATATAATAAATAATGTGATGAGAAGGAAAAAAAAATGAGGGTTAAAAAAAGATGAAAAAAAGAATGTATGTCAGACATTTTTCTTGTTAAATTGGAATTTACTCATTCTCTTTTTAAGAAACCGTACATAACTATGCAATGACAATTGACACACATTACTTTTCCTTTCTCTATAATTATTTATAAAAGAGAAGAGAAAATATTACGTACTTTGAAAATTATTGGGGGATGAAACTTCTTATCAATTACTTCACAGAAGAAGCAGGATCCTCTGGATTACCATCTTATCGTACATAGCGCACATGACTTTTCAGCAAGAGTTGGGCCACTAAAACTCAAAGGACCTATATTGTGTTTGTGTGCAACAATTCTTGTGATTAGAATCTGTGCATAATTTTGGATTCAATTTTCAGTATCTCTAGCTTGCACGAGGGAGTTCTATTTTATCACTACTGTGAGAATCCTAATTTTGAGGATGTGGACTGATGATCACGAATTGAAAATTCAGGCGTCAGAGTACATTTTTCTGCAAACATGTTTAGATAGTTCACGTCGGCATACCAATTAGAACTGACATAAGACAATAAATAATAATAAGTTATTTCAAAAACAGCTGTATATTGTGACTTTAAAAAGTAGAAAACCAGTATTCATCAAAATTGAAACGACTTTAGTGAAATACACAAATAAAAAGAATTTAATATTAAATTTTTTAATTTTTCGATTGCTCATTGTATTTATTTTTCACTAAATTTTATTGTTTATCATCTTCTTTTATTCAAACATTAATTAAACTTTATAATTTTCATGTAATAAATATAAAAATAATTTTCACATCTCAAATTAGTTCCTTTTTTTTTTAACATTGCTTCAGACTCTGAACGGAAGATCATGCTAGACAAAACCTGGCTGCTGGCTTTGATATAACTGTGAGGAGGAATTTATCCGCCATGAGTCTCCCGAGGTGGTGGTATCAAATAAAAATCCAACTTTTAAATTACCAAATCTTTTTTAAATTAACAGTTGGTAAAACCAGGTCATGACTTGCAATTCTATCTCTCATGATGACTGACACATTTAAAGTAAGTAAAACCAGTAGTTAAGACTGAGTAAGTCCTTTTTTCCACAAAGATTTTAGCTAGATATGTTTCTATTCTTCACGCCTATGCTTTGTGCTTGCGCAGTTAACTACCTCCAAATTCCTTTTCTACGTACCTGTTAGCAATCCGAAAAAAAAAATGAATGAATGAAAACAAATTAAAATAATCTATACGAATTTTGCCCATCGCTCAATATATACTGTACTATTTGTTTTATTTCTTCTTCAGAGCTAGGATCCAGTTTTAGGCTAATCTGACATGCTTTAGCGAATTAATAGAGATGCAAATGCAGTTAATAGTAAAAATAACTGTAGAAAATTTACCAATTTATTGAGGGTCAAACCATGGCAGACCAGTAAATGACTCGGTAAAGAGAATACTTACCATAATTTTGGTGCACTTTCGTGAAGTTGTTAATGACTTTCATTAAGGAACCATATCTCATGAAGTTCAATGATCCCATATGTCTGTAAAAGCCACAAATATCAGTCAGAATCTATTCAAAGGGAAGAAAAAAAAAACTGTACAAAATGGAACTTCTTACTAGGGGTGGTTTGTGAGTTTTTCTAAGATGTCTTTTTTAATTTATGTGAAAACTCTTGTTACTGCGAGAAATAAGAACTATGAATTTAAAACATTAAATCATATTTGAATGATCGGGATTAAGAAACAAATGTATATAGCTTTTATAAGTGATTATGTGAAAACTCTAATACAGAGCAGAAAGACCATGTAACAGAGCTACTGCTTTTTAGCTTCCATACATAAGCATAGTTTCACTCCATGTGAAATTTTATTGCTGCACTGTTCTAATCATAAATAATAGTTTCCTAGAAAGAACTTACATGATCTCTGTGTAACGAAGTCTCCATGCAGGAAAACCAAGATGGCTCCTCACAGGTCCATAAACCAATAAAAGGTCAGGCTCGGGGCCTTTGCTACCTGATAATAAAGATAAGTACTTTATTGTACAAGACAATCAAATCTTAAACTATTAGTAGGTTTAGAAAGTAAACATACCAACAATTTGCAATGCTTTATTCATTTGAGGTTCTAACAAGATTTGAAGATCTAGTTCTCCACCCAAGTTATGTCGTTTCGAGTTTTCCACAAAAATCAAGTTAGCTGCTTTGGCCACTGCCTCCTTCCCATCCAGATAAGAAAGAAATTCTGAAGTCATGTGACCTGGAGCATGGAGTGTGACGACTTCACTAACTTCCTGCACTGATTTAATGCTAGATCAAATCAAACATGTGACATAACAGCAAAAGTTATTATTTAATATTTATGCTAGACAACAATGGCATCTGAATGAGCTATTTATGATCCATATTTTCTACTAATGCAGTTTTTGGATGCGAAGAGAAAATACAAAGAAAACAAATGAGAAGAATGATCATCTTTCCCTCCTTTTGTTTAGATGAGTAAGAAAAGGAAGAAAATATAAACAGTTTTCTTATTATTGGAAGAAAAAAAGAAAAAGAAGTGTGGTTCAGGTATAAAATCTGTTCTCTCCTTTTTCACCTAAATATAATATAGAAAGAAGCATGTATTTCATCTTCTTATCAATAATTTCTTAGATAATGCATCCACAAATAGTCAAATACTGTAGGTAAGCCCCATCGTTTACGAAATTTTTAAGGCAAGGACAATTGGAAATGAGATCAGATGTATTCAACAAATTTCATGCATAAAACCAATTTAATCTAGGACACATCATCTCCCAAAATCCAAATAAAGGATCAGTCAAAATAAAATGGGGCAAAGGTGGCCATACCCAAACTGGTTAATATGGCAAATATACGAGACACACCAGTCACAGGAAGTTTTAAATCATAAACCAGGAAACAAATTTATTAATATTAAAGAAAGAAGCAATCTGCTGGGAAACAATTATATGGTACCTCAATGGATTTTGCATTCTTCAATTTTTGAAGTATGGTTTCCTTAGACTTCTTCAATACTCCTAGGATGAAGAGTTCAAAGAAAATACTATTATATGGCCCGAGTAAAAGAAACTTTAACATCACTGATTCTTCAAACCTTTTCATACCATTCATGTCATAAAGGCACACATTCTTTACACCAATAGAGTCAAGCCACTGCGAAAGTTTAACAACTTTGGAAATCTGATAAGCTTCTTCACTTTCTATGACAATGGCAAGGTACCTAACCTTTCCCGAATGAAGAGACTTGTATTTCTTTAAAGAGATGAAATAGCTTTCAAACAAATTACCCACGACTGATATGAAATACCATGCGCTCACAATTATTTGCAGAAAGTACCATGGCAGCTGAAGCCCAAGATTTCCAACCTGTACAAGCCTTAAAACCCACAATGAATGAACTTTTAAATTTTAGGTTGAACGGAAAAGTATATTTTCAGTTGCATAGACTAACCGTTTAAGTTAAATCTCGATGTGTTCAACAATATATAGATCAAGGTAATTTATTGATTTAAATTACCAGTTACACGCTTTTAGATATAGATTGCCAGTTTATTTAAGTGTCAAGATAGTTGTCTTTTTACTCTCGCCTTGGTCTAATTTTGAGTACACAGCACTTGGAGTCTTTGAAGTCAATCCCTACTGGAGTTTAAAAAAGTGTATATGACAGCATGATATTTGAAAGATATATAAATTCAAAGAATTAGCTGCAGAACATCACAGGGTCTCTAATTTTGGGCAAACAGAACTGGCGGCAAGTAAGGATATGAAAAACTGAAGACTTATAACAATACAACGAGACAGCTTGTGAGCTCCATCTCTGAAATCCATTGATCCTAAAAGTATGAAAAAGAAAAAGAAAAAAAAAAATCAAAGAACCAAACACGACTTAATGATTGTTGTAATCAAACTGGGAAACGCCATGGCACCAATGAATACAATCAAAGCCAATGATTTAAGAGAAGAGAATCAGAATCGCACCTAAAAGAGAACCAAAAACACAAAATCATTTAGTCTGCCACGCGAACCAAGAGATTAGAGAGAAGAAAAAATCAGTAAGACTCAGAAACTGTTGTCACTGAGAGAGGATCAAATCAGACGTTCTGAGATGAAAGATAACCTGCAATGTATTTGCTCTGCCGCGCCGCACCTTAATTAAGAAAAAATAGTATATAAATTATTTTAAAAAGTAATTTCTATTATTTTTAGATGATATTTATTTTTATCGGTAAGAATCTAATACTTATAAAAAATTTATTATCAAGGGAGCTAGACTCATTTAATATATTTTTAGAAGGCACTGTATATTCAGAGTTTGTTTGGTTAAATAAGTATTTTTATAAATAAATATGATTTATTTATCAAAATAAGTAAAACTAATTTTTTTTAAGACAGAAATAATTTAAACCAACACACTAAGAAAATATAAAAATATTTCTTTCAAAAATAAATTTAAACAAACTCACCCTAAATAAAAGATGAAACTTAAAAACTATTCAATATTTTCTTTATTTAATAAATATAATAATTGATAAGAAAATTTTGAATTATTCATTTTTGATTGATCTGGGGATTTTTAATATTTGCACATCCCCACTTAGCTTCATGTATTTACAATTCAATCATATATTTATTACAAAATCTCCATGGATATGCTTTTACATATTGATTTGATGCCACATGTCATGCAAAACATGATTGTATGAATCAATGTTAACTTTGATTTCAGAGATTGTATGTATCAATCTCTCAAAATTGATAGTATATTGAAAAGAATAATGAAATAAACATGAAGAAACAAGTACTTTAATTAGTAATAATAGATAGTAAAAGTTTTAAGAATTTGGAGGCACACGGTATAGTTTTGCCTCTGCAACATCCACAGCTGTTTTTGCCTTTTTAAGAATCTTGGATATAGGATTGTAAAATAAAAGTCTTATGAGTGTCACCTACCAGCAAAAGAAAAGAAATTAATCTACGAAGGCAGACAAAAAGTGGAATATGTGTGGAGTAGGATCCTCGTGAATTTTTACAGAATGAATTAAAATGGTAGTAGATACACAAGATCAGCTCATGCTGAACTAATGATAAGATCACTTGCCAAGGTAGTTTTAGAAGTACATCAACTTGATCACTTTATATGGTCAATGATTCAGTGATTGCATCCCCCCAAGTCTCGAGTAGAGGAAAAAATCCCCAGAAAACATATCTGATATTGATTACACTCCAGATTGACTGAAGCTTGGTCCCCATTCACAAACTCGCTTGAGCACTCCATTATAAAGAAATCATGATGTGATTGTCTCTGCCTCAAGCTTTCAAGGAAGCCTCTGTGCACTAGACATATTCCAAAGTGAAGAAGCATTTCCTTTGATCCTATTCTGAATTGTTTTCTTGACACCTTTTTTTTAATTATATAACACCATTTGTCAAGAGAGGACCAAAATGGAGGTTGAGGAGTCCTCCAAAGGCAGCCAAAAGGAAGCGAAAGGGAAGAAAACAACTCTTGAAACAAAGATTAGAGAGATGACGGTAATTAAAAACCCTGACACTGTAATCTATCTATATTCACCACCAAGCGAAAAGGCAGTTTGGTGCATGAAAATCCCCCCATTGTGAGGTCTGGAGCGGTGGACAGAGTGGAGAGGCTGTTTTTCCATGACCAAAACCCATGACCACCAAGTCAATCTATAAAGACCAGGCCTTGCAGAAAGAGTGTTGACTCTAACCCATGCAAGTCCACCTGTAGACACCATATTCTGTAAAAAGAGCACAATACCAGACCATTGTGCATTCCTTCTCATGGCCAGTCTCTCAAATGATTCAAAAAAATCAAACCAAGGATACTTCCCCAGCTCCTTGCATCTCAAACATGGCCCAAAAAGCTTAGCTGCCAAGGTACTTCTTAATTAAAAAACAGATGATTAATGGTCTCTGAACTTCAAAAACAGACAATAAATATAACACATAAACATGACTTTCACTTTAAAATTTACCAGTTTCACAACAAAACCCAGAACATTAAAAAAAAATAAGTAAGCATATTTGCTAATATAATAGCACAAATGACTGGTTCGTGCAACAAAACTACAAAGGTTGTAAATGATTTGCTATTCTGTATTCATAAATTTTACAGAATTTCTAATTTACCAAATGGGAAAATAGCAAAAACATAGAATGGTCTATTTATGTATCAGAAAATGAATCTGGCATGCAAATGCCTGATCACAAACAGATCTTTGAAACCAACACTGAAGCTCTGTTCGCAAATGATAGGAGGAAAAACCTCCTGTTAGGTGAACATATTCATTCATTGCAAAAAAAGGCCAAACAACTTATTCAATAAAAATTCATTATATCAATCTCAGTTTATTGGTTATATAATGCAACTATGTAACACTTAATATAATTTCTCTCGTTCTAGAATATTAGCAAATAACAAAAACATTATTGAGATGTAATTTGCTCCAAAAGATATCAAGGATAGAAGTTTAATTTTTATATACCTTGGCGTCAATCAAATAGGCTAGATCATAGGCCATAAAATCATTACCCCTGGCATGATGTAATCAAAGGTGGACAAATACACATGATTTTGAAACTTGGAGATTGGTGGATTACAGAGAACATCTTTTTGAGATTTCTTCAAAATCCCATGTTTCTGCTTCCATTATCACTGTTGTTTACCTGAACTGCAAAAACCCACATCTGCAAATGAAGATCAATAATAAATGAAGGGCATCATAAGATATTATAGATTACAAGAAGAACCATTTCACTTACCAGCTTTTAACCATTTCTTCTAACCTACCAGCAGTCATTTTCCTTCAGTTACAGAACTCCCATTCAATCTGCAGTTCTGTGCATCAGAAACTAATTCGCATTGGTACCTCTTCATGAAGCCAGTGGATATCCTGCAATGTTGATAGAAAAAACAACAGAAAAGGGATCAGAATAAACATGCTGAAATAATAACTCAAGGATCTAGTACATTTACAGAGCAGTTTTGTAAGGAATACCATGGAAAGTTTGACAATTTTTTTACCACTAAATGCATAAAGGAAGTGCTTAATGTTAACATATTTACAGGAAGTGCTTAATGCATAAAGGAAGTGCTTGTGTTGTTTTGTAATTTACAAAGTTAGAGCAAACGTGACAAACCATTTGGCATATGCTGTCTGATAATTGTAGTGCTTCTTGCCACTTACCAACCCTGGTAAGGCCTTTGATGAGGTGGACAAATGTGCTAAGCTCTGGAACCATATTCTTATTTATCATGCTTGCATAAAGCTCAAAGGCTTTATCAACCTTACTTGCATGTGACAGACTCTCAATTAAAGAAGTATATAGATATTTGTTGGCAACTGCAAGGCTTGGAGATGATGAAATCTCTTCAAGTAGATTCAATGCACCTTCCAGTCTTCCAGCCTTGATAAAATTATCAATCAAAATTCTGTATAAAGACTCAACTGGCACTGATTCATTCTCACTCAGCTCATCTAAAAGCCCAATCGAGGTTATAAACTCTCGGTTAAAGCCCTCAATAATTTTACGGTAACTTGATATATGCCTTGGCCAATACGTCTGTTTCATTTCATCTAGAAGTCTGTGTGCTTCATCAAGAAGGCCAGTGGAACAACAATGATTTATCAAGACCCTATAGGTTATAAAATTTGGTGCACAACCCTTTGAGCACATATCTCTATATAGCTCAAGGCACTGTTCAATTTTTCCTATTTTTCCAAAGCCATCAATCATTGCAGTATAAGTTATAACATTTGGATAACAACCCACTTCTTCCATTTTAAGCATGAGCCTGTAAGCTTCTTCTGTCTTTCCAACTTTACAGAGGCCATCAATCATGTCTGTGTAAATAACAACATTGGGAGTGCAAGAATTCTCGAGCATCTTGGACAACACTTTCAAAACAAGATCCAATCTTTTTTCTTTAAATAGACTATTAATTAGAGAGCTGTAGGTATACAAATTTGGACAGTATCCACGCTCTGACATCTTCACAAACACCTCTTGTGCATTTTCAAGCTTTCCAGTCTTGCAAAACCCATCTATAAGAGCATCATACACTATTTGGTTGGGCTCACAACCATTAACTGACATGGTATCCAATAATTCACGGGCTTCTTCAACCCTGTTCGCTTTGCATAAACCATCCACCAAAGCCCCATATGTAATAATATTTGGTGTTTCACAATCGTTGTCATCTAGCTTAAAATACATGTCAATGTCAGAGGATTCTATGTCACCTTGCATTCTGGCATAGATCTGACAAGCTTTATCTATCTGCCCAGCCTTACAATGACCATCAATTAAAGCTGTATATGTAACAACATTTGGCTTGCAACCTTCAAGCAACATCATCTCAAATAGTTTATTTGCATCAAACACCTTTCTTGCTTTCAGGTATGCATGAATAAGAGAAGTATAAGTCACCACATTTGGGGTGCAACTGTCTCTTAACATTTCATCAAACCAATTGCGAGCCTGTTGAATAAGGCCAGCTTTGCAAAAGCTATCAATTAAAATAGTATATGTATACACACTGGGAACAATGCCATTCTTTTTCATTTCTTCGAATAACAAAAAAGCCTTCTCTACCTTGGAGGCATCACAAAGAAAACCAATCACTTTAGAATACGTACTATCATCGGGAACAAAACCCTTGCTCATCATTTCGCATATAATCTCAAAGGCTTTATCAAACTTTCCAGCTCCACAGAGACACCGCGCAAAATTGCTGACATTGACCTTATTTAACACGACCCCCAAATCAAGCATCTCACTATAAGCCTTTTCAGCCAATTCCAACAGATCCGAGCCAGGCAGCTCCTCGTTGCTACATATACTACCAATGAATATATTATAAAGCAAATAGCCAGGCTGGCACCCGCATTTTATCATTTTCTTGAACAACTTATATGCATAAGAGTAATCCCTTGATTTACAATAAGCATGTACAAGAGTATTAAACATCTCCCGATTCGGATAACAGCCTTCAGTCATCATCATGCTAAGAATTCTCTTGCACCTGCCCAGCTGCCCTTTCCCCAAACAACCAGAGAGCAAAATCCTATAAGTGACAACATTGGGAATGCAGGAAATAGACCGCATTCGATCCAAGATATCCATAGCTTCTTGAAAAAGCGAAGCCTCACACAACCCGGAAACCATCCTATTATAAAAAACCGTATCAGGAACAAACTCCTCCTTCTCAATCAAACTCAGCGCATCCCCACACCTTCCCGCTTTGCAGAGGGAATAGGCAAAACAACCCAGAGTACACCCATCCATACGAAACCCAGAATTCGACATCTCTCTATGAACCAAAAAAGCAGTATCTAACTTATCAGCCCTAAGAAAAACCTGAATCAAAGCATTATAAGTGGTGGGAGAAGCCTTGTAGCCAAAATCCTTGAGCCTCCCCAGCTCTTCCAATGCCACATTCCACATTCCATTCCTGCAACACTTTTGAATGAGAAAATTGAGCAACTTGCGAAGCAGCTCCCTATCATCATCCCTGATTTGCATCAAGAACTTGTGAGAGACTCTATCATTATTAACGGCATTGCAACACAGTAACTCAATTAGCGCATTGTACACCACCGGAGTGTGGGAGTAACCGATTTGGCGACTCGCCCAGAGGAAAAACTCGACACAGAACTCGGGGTGTTTAACGAGATTCATCACCTCAACAACCAAAGGTTCGCTTAACCTACCCCGGAACTGCCTCAGGAAATTTTGGGTTTCGGCGCCAAAGCCGGTTCTGATTGCGTTTGAGATGGATAGGGCGTCGTTAGAGGTTTGGGTGGTGGCGGAATTGAGCAAAGAGGTGCGGAGGAATGCGTAGTGTTGCGACAAATCGGGGGAAGAATCGAGCGGAGAAGTTTCTTCAGGAGGAAGGAGTCCTGGGAGAGGGTGATGCGAAGAAGATGTGGAAAAGGGTTTTGGTTTTAAGAATTGGAGAGAGCGAGAGGCAAGACTGTTCAACTCTCTCTTCCTCATAATCACCAACACAACGCAAACCCTTTCTTTTAGGGTTTATGAGAAAAGAGAATTAAACAAAACCCTCTCAACGTCCGTCGGAGACACACCACGCGATTCTGCCTCTCCTAACCAATAAAATCTGACTATCAGTAATATTGAAAAAATCAATAATATCTTATCATTTAACTAATAACCTAACTCAAAACAAAATTTTAATACATCCAAAACTATTAAAAATCCAGAACAAAATTTAATAATTTATAATCATCCTTAAACATGTTTAAGTCAAATATTTAATTATATTAACATTTGTAAATTATGAAAACTTGTAACATAACGAGTAATGTCAAGTTATATTTGCAATGTAATAAAAAGGATACTTTCCCAGTTCATCAAACATAAGCCATTAAGCCCCGTTGCTGATTCACTGCAAATTATGCTCACTTGTAACTAATTAATGTTTATTTCCTATAATTTAATTTGTAAATGAAAAGGTTAAAAATTATAACAAATAATCCAAAAATTAAGAAAACTTTTTAAGTGGTAAAAAACTAAACATACTAGTAAATAAATCGTGTTATTTATTCCTCTATACATTAGACTAATCAGCTACTAATTGAGTGTTTATTTAATGAAACACAAGAAGTCAATCATCAAAAGCAAAAAAGAGAAACAGAAGCCAAACACATTCTGCAATATAAACCACTCACAACCGCTCAAGAATTCAACACCGCACTTTCAAGTCTTTCAAAGGGCACACACAATGGACATATACCAAACCAAGTGGAATATTTTAATAATCATGATAAAGACTTTTATTGTGTAAAATACAACAACTTTCTACAAGCCACTTTGTACATTGCGCATCTGATACCAATACGTATGATTTTACTGCTATTCTTACACCTACTATACAAGATAGTGAACCATTTCCCTACACCGGCCTCAGTGAACAGTGGCTCAGGTATTGTAACTTTTACAAGGCATATCTTGCCACTTAGGGAAGTGGCACTGGAAACAACTGTTGTATCTTTCAGGGTATAATTATGGTTTGGTAAGTCACCTAAACCCATAAAACTACCATTAATACTTAATTTTGTAACATTAGTATTCTATAATAAGGGCACCCCCCATTGGAGCTCTATGTGGGACTCCCTTTCTCCTCTTAGCAGTCCTGTAATTTACCACTGTTGGCGGTGGTGTTGAGGGTGTGAAGCTCTGGATTTTGTTTCTTCCACTTTCATTGCTAATGCCATTTATTGATTCTTCACCATTGGACCCCTCTGTCTCAGCTAACATTTTCTTCTTCCGGAACTTCTTGGAGGTTCCAACTATCTGAGGAAAATAAAAATTTGATGACTTTCTATTCATATGTTTATAGTCAGTCATTTTTCTTTTGTTACTTTTTCAAGGGAAACAGAAAAGGTACGCGTAGATGTTTTGGTACTTTACATAAGAAAATTCCAAAAAATAAAGTAGGGGATAGTAATAGTACAAGTTTTCTTAAAACTAGGTCAAATTTAATTGGATTGCTACTTTAAAAAACTAATTGAGCGATGATATTTGGACATCTTCATTAACTTCTCTTATTTTCTTATATTTCTCATCTTGTCACATGACATCATTAAGACATTAACCATATAATTATTTATCATTTTTCTTGTAAACACTTATTGGTGTACAAACATCTTTTCCAAAGTAGTATTTTTAATTATTATTTTCAATAAATTATTAGTGAGCGATAAGACTGAAGTGTCGCCACTAAGGATGGTCTTTGAAAGTAAATTCACCGTGATTTACAATAAGCAACATGACGGAACATAATCTAAAGATTAGTTTGAACTTTGAAATTCTATTTTAATGCTGCAAGATAGAAAGTTTGAAGGGACGAAACAACTGCATAATGGTTATGCATAAACACAGAAATGCACCAGAAAGAAAAAAAAAAAGGCAGATAAAGCAACTATATATATATATACCTTACAACCAAGGGAACAGAAGCTGAATGAATCAAGAAGGTTGCGCTCACAAACTTGGCAGGTGTTGGTGACTCCTTTGCCAGGCCTAGGTTGAGGCCTTTCATTCAAGAACACAATCTTGGCACTGTTTATAATGTAAGTTTGGACCCCTGCTATGTCCAGAAATTTTTGTATCTCTGACACCCTTATCACATCATGGTATGAAGATCTTCTTATCTTCGAAAAAATAATAAAGAGTTGGAAAAATAGATGAACAACCCATCAGAGATTATATCAATATTATTTAGTTAAAATAAGGTACCACAATGTTAATTAAAATAATAAACAATCTATGTCAATAGGATGAACCAATGGACATTTATTTAAATAGGACAATAATCAATTATTCAGTGGAAGAAAATTCAAAGTGCAAAACTTTAACTGGCCATCCATAGTTGACTTCGGAATTGATAATTCGGCATTGAAAGACACGTGTAACCGATAAAACCAATACAAGAGAAAAATATTTTTAGGATCAATCAAAAAGGGTTGGATCCTAACAAAGTAACAATGTAGGGAAGTTACACAGTCAGATTACAGGCATCCAAATCCTTGAGTTTTGGCTTTTGGGGGATTCAAATCCCTACAGAATTGCATCATATTGAGTTATGCATAGATCCCACAGAGACAATTAAATCATTAGTAACTAAGCTTTTACCTGAATAGCTCTGTGTTCTCTGTGGGAAGCAAGACAGGCAGAGCAAAGGGCTCCATTCATACAATCTAAGCAATACATATTGCATTCACTTTTGTGGGAATCTGCATGGACTTTGCATTGAACAAAAAAGCTTGTTTGGAGAAGTGGCCTAAGCCATGGTGGCCACTTGTTTTCTTCTTCAATCTTTCCAATATCATCATCATCTTCATTGAGACCTCTCACCCCAATTGCACCTCCTCCACCCCCCTAATTCCATATAATAATAATATAATCAATAACAGAGAATAATTAATAAGAAAAAATTGAAAAAAAAGAGAGTAGAAAGAGAAATGCACACGTGTGGCATATGTGAGAGGAGTTACATTGATTGTTAGTACTAATAATACTAACCATGATTCTTGTTGATGTACTTTTGGGTTTGATTTCTCTTATGGTAGGGGGTTATTGATCCTCTTTATGATAACAGGCAGAAACAAAAAAGAGAAAAAGAAAATTTTCTCAATATGCTATGATATGCTACTCTCTTGGAAGAGAGGAGAGAGAAGGGAAAAGGTTTGGAAGTATAATAATAGGAATGGAGCTATAAGTTTGTAGTGGTGGGTGGCCGATGATGAAAGGAGAAAGTAAAGGTAGTGTTTATTATTTTGGCTTTCTTCAAAGTCTACATCCAAACCTCACTCCGAACCCAAACCAGGAACCATCAGCATACCTTTTTCACAAGGAACAATCGATGGGGCTGTTGTGACAATCTTCTGTTTTTCTTTATTTATCATTTTTTCCGGTGTATTCTTAAAAAAAAAATATGACCTAAGTTATTTAATTACATTAAATTACATTAATTTTAATCAAATTTTTTTAATTTATTATTCATTAAAATTTAATATTAAAAATAAAAAAGAGTTATTGAAACTAATCCTTCAATTAAATGAAGAATATTTTAAAGATAATAATATTAAATAAGATAAAATTAATTAAAAATTTCTTATATTTAAGATCAGAGAAAAAAATATTTTTTTACACTTGAGACCAGAGTAGGTATACATTACTTTTTGTTTAGGTTATGTTCAATAAAATATTTAAGTTAATTTTTAACTTTTTATTAATTGAAAAATTTATTTGATTGTTTAATAAATAAGTTTTTTTATTAACTTTTTAGTAATTTTTAATATTTTTTAAATCGTTAGCTTCTAGTTTTTTATATTTTTCTTTTTTATCTCTAATATATTTATCAAAATTCATGTTTACCTTTTTTAACTAAATCATGATTTTATTATTTTTCAATCATTTTATATTTTTTAGTCACTTCAATAACTAGTTTTATTGAATACTCATAATTAATAAGTTAATTTTTTCAACTTTCAGCTAGTAACTTTCAACTTTTGATTAATTTTTCAATTTCTAACAAATTTTTCAGCTTAATGTTATCTTATATTCAAAATTGTTTATGATTATGGATGCTTTTGATAATTTATAAAATCATGTAACCAAAATATGGTCTACGTTTATGAATTTTTTTTAATAAAACTAGTTTCATTGTGAAGTTCAAATAAATAGATTAAGAAATTGTGCACAAATTCTTGATAGATAGGTAGTGATGATGTACTATTGCTCTATTTTGGTTGGTAAAAAAAAAAGGATTGAAGTTGAACACTGTAAATTAAGATTGAAAACAGTTTCTGTTTACATGATTGACAATTGGAAGGTTGAGATGTAGACATGTGGGGCTATGGTAAAATTAGTCAGCATTTATTATTTAATGGAATGGAATATATATGAAAATGGATGGCCTTGATGGTGGGTTGTTAACAGGGTGCGTGGAGCCTCACTTTTCCATTCCAGCTACCATTTTTTGTAGAAGCCTCCACATGATACATCCCTATTACCTGGTAGGCTGGTACACTAATAATTTCTAGGAATGCTTTTCCTTTTAAATTTAGAAAAACGTTTTTTACAATTTTTTAAAAATATTTTCAATTAAATTTCAGGTGAATCTAGGTTATCCTGCATTTGTTAATGGTCTGATTATACTAACAGCTATTTCATCATGTGTTATGGAACATTTTAAATTGTGATAAAGAGCATAGGTTAGTCCGCTTTGGAGTATAACTAGATTTGTGAAAATATAAAGAAAACGAATCTTTTAATACAAGAAGATTTAAATTTATAGTTTATACGTAAATTTATTCAAAATCTTTCAACATCACAATGTAGGTTGAGAAGTAATTAAAAATTTAGTATAAACTCTTGTATTTTTCATGGGTGTGAGTTTAAATTCCTTTGATGTCATTTTCTCTGTTTGATAAGCAAGCTCCACCTTGCTAAAGATATTTTTTTTAACGTATATGACCTAGTTAAATAGTTACAATTAAATAAAACTGCTTATAGTTGGGTGGTGCAAATTTTCCAAAATATAACAACATCTTCATCCCTACTCCGATTTGAGGTAGCATAATAACAAAAGGACAAAATAAAATAAAGAAAAGTGGAAGCATAGAAGGAGAAGAAAAGGTGCAGAATTAAACTAGATGAAAAAATAAAAACCAAACATGTATGTAAAAAAAAAAGATCACTTTAAATAATTTTAAAATTGAAACATGGAGATAGAAATAAGATTTATAATCTGACGATAAAGATTATGATAATATAAAATAAGATTAAGTTGGAACTGATTAAGACAGTAAGATAGTTTAATTAAAAAAAATATCTATTTTCAAACGAGGCTTCTTAAAATTTATTTTGATTTTTAAAAAATAAAGCAGAAGCAGAAAAGTTAATGATGTCTAATACTACTATCATATGCTAAGGGGGCAAATAGATGGATTTGCATTAAAATAGAGAAGTTTGGCCCAATCTTATGGACATGAGTCTAATCCTCTTAATAGCTTATTTGTAAACTCTTACAGAATTCATTTATAAATATTTTAAGATTTCAAATGTAATAATAGAACGAGAAATTTAAAGTTTTGAAATAGTTAAAATATCACAACACTCAGAACATTAGAAGGTGCATACAAATGATGCAATGGAATAGTTAACTCGTAGAAGTATCAAGTATGTGAATTAATTTTTGTAGGCGTGCTTAACTTGTAAGAATTCTAAAAGCTTGCAATGTTGCTAGCTATGCTGGCGATAAAAGGTAGAAAGCTAGCTACTACTAAATGAAAAAAAATAAAAAATTGCTTGGTTTATCAAAGTGTGTTAAAAAGAAAATACACGCCTCATCCCACTATTGTACAAAGCTTATTAGCTTAGTTGCTTTCACCTATTGGGGTTGAAGAAGTACTTACTATATGAACTCAAACATTTGAGGATGTGCCACGAGTATCAATACACCATTGCCTCCAAAATCTTATACATGAATTACTCTCAGCACTGTTTCTGGCAGGTATATACATACGGGCATTATCGGTATTTAATTTCATACTATGATTTTTAAAAATTAATAAATTAAATTCTCACTTTCTAAACTTTTTAAAATTTTGATTTTTATTTCTTAAATGAGATGTAGATTAAAGTCCCTGCTGTGAAAGGTTCCTAAGTTTGTTCTTGTGTTTGATTTGGGAAGAACACGAGTTTGATAGTGCACTCCCAACCAATTTCTGGAGGTTTTTAGCAGCCAAAAAATGACTTTTATGAGATATTTTCTGGTGACTCTTAGACGCTAGAAAATGAGAAATCCCATTAAATAATTTCAAAGGTCCCATGCAATCATTTAACAATATGCCTGACAGTTGTGATGAATAGGAATGACAATAGTTAAAGGTATCCGCCCACGTATTTAGTTTTAAAAAAAATGCGTGTATTTAGTCTCAAATTTGTACAAATAGTAATCTTAATTTTTATTTATGTATCCGTCAAATACCTATATATTTATACTTATTCTTCCGATCTTTACTTTATGTATAAAGTTAATAAATAAATAAAATATATTAATCAACAAATTACTATACAAATTAAAAACATAACATTAAACAAATATAACAGAATTTATTAAAACTTAAGTCATAAATAAATAATATTATAAAATAATCATCCAATATAATAATTTTTTAAATTAATGTTTTAATCGTTTAACAAATTTTTTAATTAAACTTATTCTCTAAAACCTATTAGGAAAGTCATAAATTTATATATAAAAGTAAATAATTCTTCAATATTTTTAAATAGAGTAAAATAAATATAATATAATACATGTTAAATTTAATGTCATCTTTTTGCACAAAAATAACATTTGGAATTTATAAGTGAATCCAAAATCATAATGTTATTTGAAAGTATATAGATAATATTAGTCTCAAAATAAAAGTGTTAACATAAAATTTAAAAATTAAAATCATGGTTGTATTTCACCATCTCAATATAAAAGTGTTTATATGAAATAAAATTAATATAACACATCTTTAGTTCAATAATCTCAATTACAACATTAATACTTGAATTGGAAAATAAGAATGGTGAAAAATTGTAAGTAAATACTGGTCCTCGTCCCAAGCATATAATTATCCTTGCTACTTTATATATTTTTGGGGGTGACCGATAAAAATTAGAATGAGCTTGACGTATCAACATTTTGTTTAAGGCACTTAACCCTTATGGACGGTAGTCGGTAGAAATAAAAAAGGGCCCAAAAGAGAAAGAAAAGTCCAAAGCGGGCGCTGCAGAATCAGGTTTGTTCTTTCCCCTCTTTCTAGATTGAGATCTCAGGTTTCCTTTACTGAAGTTCTGTTTCATGTATGTATGATTCAATCACACTTCCCAAGGCTTATCCAACCCCTCCTTCTCTTGTTCCATCTGACCAAACTAAATGTCTTCAATAACTTGTCAGTGCTCTTGGCTGCTTTCCAATGATGCCAGACATGCCAATTTTGCTCAAATCCCTTCATGGGTCTCTTTGAAAAGCACTCATTCTTCATTCAGGACCCATCAAAATCAACAAGGCCAAGTTGAAAACTTGCATTTGATTTCTTTAGCCAAACAGGGGAAGCTTAGACAAGTGCACGAATTCATTAGAAACATGGACATAGCCGGGATTTCCATTAATCCCCGATCATACGAATACCTCTTTAAAATGTGTGGAACATTGGGTGCATTGTCTGATGGAAAATTGTTTCATAATAGACTGCAGAGAATGGCCAATAGCAATAAGTTCATTGATAATTGCATCCTTCAAATGTATTGCGACTGTAAGAGTTTCACAGCTGCAGAGAGATTCTTTGATAAAATAGTTGATCGGGATTTGTCCTCTTGGGCCACCATTATATCTGCTTACACTGAGGAAGGACGTATAGACGAAGCTGTTGGATTGTTCTTGCGTATGCTGGATTTGGGGATTATACCAAACTTCTCTATCTTCAGTACTCTTATAATGTCATTTGCAGATCCTTCAATGTTAGACCTTGGCAAACAGATACATTCTCAGCTGATAAGGATTGAGTTTGCTGCTGATATTTCTATTGAGACATTAATCTCCAATATGTATGTAAAGTGTGGGTGGTTGGATGGTGCTGAAGTGGCCACCAATAAGATGACTAGGAAAAGTGCTGTGGCTTGCACTGGGTTGATGGTGGGCTATACTCAAGCTGCAAGGAACAGGGATGCTCTGTTGTTATTTTCCAAGATGATAAGTGAAGGTGTAGAGTTGGATGGGTTTGTTTTTTCAATAATTCTCAAGGCTTGTGCTGCTTTAGGAGACTTATACACTGGAAAGCAAATTCATAGTTACTGTATAAAACTTGGCTTGGAATCCGAGGTCTCCGTTGGTACTCCACTAGTGGATTTTTATGTTAAGTGTGCAAGGTTTGAAGCTGCGCGTCAAGCATTTGAGAGCATACATGAACCAAATGATTTCTCATGGAGTGCTTTAATCGCTGGATATTGCCAAAGTGGTAAATTTGACAGGGCTCTTGAGGTTTTTAAGACAATAAGAAGTAAAGGAGTGTTATTGAATTCATTCATCTATAACAACATTTTCCAAGCATGCTCTGCTGTCTCAGATTTGATTTGCGGTGCTCAAATCCATGCAGATGCAATAAAGAAGGGGCTAGTTGCATACCTCTCTGGGGAGAGTGCTATGATCACTATGTACTCAAAATGCGGCAAAGTGGACTATGCACATCAAGCATTTTTGGCAATAGATAAACCTGATACTGTTGCATGGACTGCAATAATATGTGCTCATGCTTACCATGGCAAAGCTTCTGAAGCTTTAAGGCTTTTTAAAGAGATGCAGGGGTCTGGTGTAAGGCCAAATGTGGTCACTTTCATAGGTTTGTTAAATGCTTGCAGTCATTCAGGTTTAGTTAAAGAGGGAAAGCAGTTTTTGGATTCAATGACTGACAAATATGGTGTGAACCCAACAATTGATCATTACAATTGCATGATTGATATATACTCTCGTGCTGGACTGCTGCTGGAGGCTCTTGAGGTGATAAGGAGTATGCCATTTGAGCCTGATGTTATGAGTTGGAAGAGTTTATTAGGAGGATGTTGGAGCCGGCGGAATCTTGAGATTGGGATGATTGCTGCTGACAACATCTTTCGCCTGGACCCACTAGACTCTGCTACTTATGTGATCATGTTCAACTTGTATGCTTTGGCTGGGAAGTGGGATGAAGCAGCACAATTTAGAAAGATGATGGCTGAAAGGAACTTGAGGAAGGAAGTCAGTTGCAGCTGGATTATTGTGAAGGGTAAAGTCCACCGTTTTGTGGTAGGTGATAGACACCACCCTCAAACAGAACAAATATACTCAAAATTAAAAGAACTCAATGTTTCTTTCAAAAAGGGTGAGGAGCGCCTTCTCAATGAAGAAAATGCTCTATGTGACTTTACTGAACGAAAAGATCAACTTCTTGATCATAGTGAAAGACTAGCTATAGCCTATGGTCTCATATGCACTGCAGCTGATACCCCCATTATGGTATTCAAAAATACACGATCATGCAAAGACTGCCATGAATTTGCAAAAAGAGTCTCAGTAGTAACTGGTCGTGAATTAGTTGTGAGAGATGGCAACAGGTTTCATCATATTAATTCAGGGGAATGTTCTTGCCGTGATTATTGGTGATCTTAACTTCGTTCTTTTCAAGGCCTCAGCAGCTTGGTTTTCTTAATGCTGCCTCAGTTACAGTGTTGAATCATCTATAATTCTATATATATACACAATTGGATATGCAGACCTTTTGTTGGGTAACTGTATCATAAACCAATGCTTGGTGCGGATCACATTTTTCCATAGTCTTAAATTTCCACTTTGGTCCACATAGCAACTTCACCTCAGTCAGTCTAGTCACTCCCTCCTCTTTCTGGTGCCTTGCAATTTCTACAACTGTGCCCTTTGGTACACAAACTCCTAACCAAAGTTTCCCATTTCTGTGCTTTCAATCTCTAATATCATGAATCTACCTGTGACACTCACACCACTTAGCTTTAATTTACATTTTTAAAACTATACGTTATAAATAAATTGGGTTAGGAATTTTAGTTATAATTTTTATATTTCTGGGATAACTTTTGTTGCGATTATTAGAATAATTAGTAGTCATCGATGATTGATTCAATCAAATTGCTATGAGTGAAACTGGCTTGATTTCCATCGCATTAGTCGTTATCAAGACGACAGAAACTAAATCATTTTTTGGATACAAGATATGAAACGACAGAAAGGAAATATTCACGGAAGTATTATTAATTTATTATCGGATTAAAAATGCAGTAAAAATGAAATGCTGATTTGTATCATATGTTTTTTGTTTGTATTCAGCAAAAAAAAACATATGAAAAAATATAAATATAAAATACAAAAAAATGTTTAAAAGATATTTTTATTCATTTGTAATTATTGTAGTATAATATGTACGTTTTTCATTAAGATTAATCATATAAATTGTCAATTTTCTTTAAAGTTATCATCAAAAATAAATTAATTTAAAAGTAATTGGAATTAATTCACTGTAGATTTTATTTGTTGAAGTAGTCTGTATATTTTTTTCATATTTAACAATAAAATGTGTTAACTCTTTTAACGATACCATTCTTGATAATACAAACAATTACCTGTAATTATCTTAATATTAAAATAATATACATTAAAAATTAAATTGCAAAAAGTTAGGAGTAATGATATTAATGAGAAAAAAAAAACTAAATTCTCTCCCTTGCCAAGTCAGATTTTTTTTTAAGAAAATCAAATTTGATAATTAAACTTTCGCATTCTTTGCCCATAAATTACAATCGAGTCAAAGAAGTCTAGCTCAGTAATTAGTTGAAAAGAGTGCATGATTTTTTTTTATAAATTTTCTGACACTGTCTTTAATTTTAACGAATAAATAAAAATACAATTGAGATGGGCAACATAATGAATATCGTCAATGCACACTGAAATAATCCAGGGATAAAAAATTATACACACCTCTTATAATTCTGTGTCCACTAAACATGTGATAGTCTTTCAATCTTAACTCTAGAATTCAAAGAAAAATTACAATCGTGTATAGATTTCAAAAAAGACCAAAAAAAATTATTGCAAGAATTCTTCTGCGCTCGCTCAAGCCATTGGTGGTTCCAAAGGTTTCAATTTTTCATACTTTGATCTCTATTTCTAAAATAATGTATGGGAGCTTCTCCTTTACGTGTTTTGCAGGATTGAGTTATCATTGTTTGTGTAATTTATTACAAAAGATGCACATTCATTTTACATTCAAGTGAATGCAATTTATTGACCTATTAACCATAAAAGCAATTGGTGAAAAAAATATCATCTCTTTGAATTATGTTGCCATTAACTATTACCACTACTCTCTATATAAGTATTTTATAAATAAGTTTTAAACATGATATTATTAGTTAAATTAACTGTCTTACCTAAATTCTATGTGTATTTATTTCTTATACAAAGGACTAGAAAAACTATTATATAATTATTATATTTGATTTATTTAATTTATTATTAATATGATGTTAATATGTAGTAATTTTTAAATGTATTTATCATCAAAATTAAAACTCATTTTAAATTTATCACAATAGTGTAATTGTTATCAAAATATTTTTATTATCAAAATTAAAATTCATTTTAAATTCATCCATGCGGCGTAGTTATCAAAATAAGAACCAAGTAACGCATAGTATGATTACATATGCCCCACAATCCAAAGTGCATCATGCACAGAAACAAAAATCATCCATTATTAAAGGAAAAAAATAAATTAGACAGCTTTAAATATTTAGTCCAATCTTAAAAAAGCTATATATTAGTCCCAGCAAGATTTTTATCCTTCAAAGTTCAAACCGCAAAAAAAAAAAAAAAAAAAAAAAACAGATTCCATTTTCAATTCATTATATTTCCCCAATTTAAAACATTATCAAACTGCATGCTTCTCACATGGTTGCTTCCACCTCAGGATCACTTTCTATCTTTGCAGCAGGTACGTTGTTGCCACCTCTCAAACGGGAAGATACATTATCAATGGCAGAATTTAGTTGGCCTATCTTCTCATTCAAGGTCTGCCTGGTCCTCTGCTTTTAAAAATAGTATGACATAATCGTAAGAAGCTCAGCACATTCCAATGACACAGAAAAGTTGAATCTAATTCTAAAGCCAAATGAAGCCTAATTACCTCTAACCCTTCATCGTAATATATTGGTCTTTTGGCCTTACGAAACCCATACTCATCTTCGTTTAGCAGAGATCTTCTGATCTGCATCACAAAATAAAAGTCAACATCCAAACTTAGAAGCATATTAAGAGCCATCAAAATGGGTAGTGACAAAATATATAGACATTTTTCAAGTTTGTCAATAAAAACAAACATTCATGACTGTAACTCACCATCACAGCACATTGATATCATCATCGATAAAGCATATAAATGAAAAATCATTAATTCTTTTCTCTCCTTGGAGAAGCAAACTTAGCCATTGGAGTATGAAACAAATGTCCCACTTGGTAATGAAACAGCAGTGATATATAGTTAACAATGACATATCCATTGTTTAGTAAGTCCTGCCATGACTACAGTTTCTTGTTTAGCAAAAAAAAAAAATTCCAAAAGAAGTTATCTACCAAACAGTTAATGTAATTTTCTGTCCCTTTCTTTTTGAATTGTATGATCAAGTCACCATACATTGTTTCCTGTTAAATTTGCTAGTCTTAATTTTAAAAATTACAAGAAGAAGGAATCACCTGGGGAGCAAAGATATAAGCAAGAGTTCCAAAAACTGCACCACCCAGAAGAAAGCCAGCAACAAAATCGCCACCTCCACCTCCTCTATTATCACTATACAATGGAGACAGTAAATGGAAAGAACAATAAATCTTTGCATAATCTTCTTAAACAAGCAACTAATAAGATCAAGTGACGTGCAAATTCCAACCATTTCTCCAAGGACACAGAATTTGAAAGACAATCAGCACCCAAATAATCTAAAAATCATGAAATGAATCAGTGGCCACTATTTTTGCTTCTAATTCATTACATTACAGAGAAAGCAGTTACACACGCCCATTCACCATTTGTTCTAAAATTCATGAAAAACTGAAATCAGAACATACAATACAAGTGGAAAGAAAAATTAAACATCACCATTCTTCACTTGTCATCTTTCATTGACAAAATTTACCATACCAACTGGTCTGAAAGATTCTTCTATGATTTATTTAGCATAAGCTAAGGCTATACGAGATTAAAAAGAAACACCAAGTTGTGCACAATTGCACATACCACATATAAAATAGAGATTCCTGAAATTCTATACTTAATGATTCACAGAAAAAAAATACTCCCAACCATGCCACCACAACAACCAAATACGAAGTCTTAAAATTTTAATCTTTTAATGTATAAATAAAAAAGACAAAATCTGGTATAATAAGGAGTCTGGCTAGCAAAAAATAAAGTGAGGTGAAAATGGCATACCGGTATTCTGCACAAATTGAAGAAGTGTGGTTCCTCTTGATCACAAGGCTTGATCTCCTTTGAACACTGAGCTTAGGTCCAACCCGCTTTGTTGACCACAACTCATGAGATCCACCAACTACTCCCAAGATTCATTCAAAACATTGAATTAAAGAATAAATAATCTTAGGTATTATTACATTCCAAGATTCGCTGATGGGAATTAATCATCGGTATATAAATAAATAAAATGTAAATTAACAAAACCAGAAGAAACCCTAAAAATCAAGGGACTAATGTAATGAATGAGATAAAATAAAATGAATTGTTGATTCTACGGAGGCAAAGGGTTAATACAGAGAGGGAGAAATTCACCTGAAACGGAGAACGGAGCGAAACAAGTTGCCATGAGAGAAAATGAGAGAGTGTGTGTGTGTCTGAAGAAATAGAGAAAGAAAGGGTATTGTTATAGGATATAACGATTTACGAGTAGACAACTTGGTTTTATTTCTTTATTATTGTCTTTCTAATAATCACTGTTCATCACCACAATTTTATGTGTTCATTTATCTATCTGCAATTTCATTTGTTCAAATGAAAAAACAAAAATCCAACTTAAATGAATTTTCATATCAGGATAGATATCTAAAACTAAAAATTTTACTCTTCAACTGTTCTGATAAATATGAAACTAATGTTTTGGGAAGATTATGAATAATAATTTTTTTAGGGGAATAATAAATATATTTAATTTCATCTCATTATAAAAAAATAAATATAAACTTAATTATGAAAAAAATAATCATTTTATTATTTTTTCTGATTTATTATTATTATTATTATTTTCATTTCATTTACAAAATATATCTTTTACTACCAAAATATTATTGATAAGAGTAGAATTAGATTTGGATATCTTTAATAAGGTGTTAAATTCAATTATTGTGAATAAAAAAATATGATTGAGAGACTATAGTAAATGTGATCAATCGGTTTGTTAAGGGAAATTAATAAATTAATTATTTATAAAACTAATGAATATTTTATACCAAATAACAATAACAAAAGAAAATCTTCGATAATAATTTCTTTCAAGATATAAAAAGTATTAAAGTGAATTTTTTAATAATAATTTTGTTTATTATTCTATGTAGGAAAGTGACATCTTAACCTTTGAAAAAAAATGAAATCAGGTAGGAAGAAACAATGAAAAGTGATAGGCACTAGATGAAGAAACCTATAGGCCAGAAGCCATTCCTGGGATGCACACCAAATATTTAGGGATTCTTAAAACATTTTTTTTTTACTCTTTTTAACATTGTTATTGGAGATCAAGATTATTCTCTTGCATTTTCTTGGAAGTCATGAACAACTATATCCCTTTTCTACTTCAAGATTAATATAAGTTTTGTTCTTAAAAAATTGAGACCTAATTATTTCCTTCTCTTTTATTTCATTGGTTGCCATTTGGTTGCAAAAGGGTTCTTTGTTAATATAAAGCCAATTGAAACAGCATATTTATAATTGTCTATTCATTCTAATAAGTGGTAAAATAACAAGAATCAATACAAAAAGTTGTCAATATTATGTGAGTATATAATCAAGATTAAATAAATTGAAAGTATTTTTTTATAGTCAGAATTAAGTTTCTCTAAATATTAAAGTAATATAATGTACATTTTACCTTGATAAAATGAGAAAAATCAAGTGAACCTCATACCAAATGAAAGATAAATAAATGAGCAAAAAAAGTGATTATTTCCTTAAAACTTAAGTTTTCCCTTCTTTTGAGGAGAGAAAACTTATTAAGTACATGTTTATCATCACTTCATTTAAGTCTGCTCTTAAGCAAAATAAGTGTAAATTCTAAGCTTGTTTATCACTAAATTCATCACGACTTACGAGGGAATACATAATTATTATTTAACTACATAAAATGAATTACTTCTAGTTTTATTTCTATATGCAAAATTTGGTTGATGTTTATCAATTACCGTTTTCCCTAGTCATATTAAAGGATACACATGCAGAAAAATATAGCAATTAAAGGCAGATCAATTAGGAACAATAAAACTTTTTGAATTGTTACTGCTGTTACAAAAATGATAATTGATCTTACTTTTTCATGTACTATTATTACAGCGTAAATAATCTTTCTCTCTCTTTTTCTTTTGTTCTTTTTTTTTACCCAAGAATACTGGTATTATTCATCCAAAGAAGAATCAATTGATGGGGGACTTCCTCAAACCAGTACATGTCAAAATAAGTAAATGCTAGAGAAGCTAAAGAGTGAGTTACAGAATTCCCACCTCTTTTGTTGCAACGGTGGTGGTTTAAATTTCAACTCAACGCGGTGTTTAATGCATATGCCAGTATGCCACAAATCGCATTGCAGAAAAACAAAACAGCAGCATTACAACACTGGCATTGTCATTCAGATTAGTCCTTCGTAATCATCGAGAGGAACAAACCACACACCAAAATCATTAAGTTCACTTTCAGCAACAGGAGTTTCATTTTCCGTATAGAACTTGTTCAATAATTAAGCGCTTACCAAGAATAACGATGAAAAAAAGACAGAATGGAGCCAGGAACAGAGGAAACCCTGCCATAAAAATAGTCACCCGCAAGTTCCTTGTAACATCTGAAATTATGCCGGCTTCAATTCTCTCTATATATACAAACAGCCGTTAACTATGCATTCTGAACAAAAAAAAACTAACATAAAAACATGTATGTAACAAAGGATTAAAAAAAAAACTTATTGACTCTTGTTGAGGACAATGGCTCCTTTCTGTAGGGAGAGAGGCTGGAAGATTATATCTATCTATCATACAGGCTGGGCCATCAGGAACAAGATAAGATAATTTACATGATTGGAAGCAACACATAAGCAGCCAGCAGATTTATTTTCTCCCAAAAAGGAAAAACGGGTTGTTCACACGCTGCCCATCAGGCAAAAGCTCTGCAGCGTTTGTGTGTTCCTTGTTTGGAGATGGAAAGGACAGAGAGAGGGAAAGAGATGCAGCGACACCTTCATCCTCCTGCCTGTCTCCCAAGTTATCAGGGTGGTTATTTTGCCTGTCTACTGCCCCAACTAAGAAAGGCAGCATACCCTTAGGCGCAGCTGGTGGTGGTTTTGTTTTTCCCCCTAAGGCAAGCTCTAGATTGGGAATCCCATCTTGAAATCCTTCATCATACTCACCAACCCCTTTGGTTGACATACTATCCATCACTGATAGTGAGTTGGTAATATTCAGTGTGCCAACTGGAAAGAAGGTTCTTTCCAGGGTTCCCAAGTCCTCCTGGATGATTTTCTCATCACAAGCTTCCTCACATCCTTTGTCCTCAACTGAAGAACAGGAGCCAAGATCATTTCCAAGAGATGTAAAACTGTCATTAAAAGAGTCTCTACCTCCAGAACCATAAATCCCACCGAAAATTGTCTTTAGCTTCTTGCCAGAACTTTCTCTGTCTTCTAACTTGGCATTTCCCTCATTCCAAGGTATTTTCTGACAACTGATACCAGAACCCTGCATAATTGTGTCAGAAAGATCTACATGCTGAACTTTATCATAAGGTAGCGCGCAGTTGATCCCTTCTTCACTTGGGTCTTCATGAAAAGTTGCCTCCAAGTCAATATAGTGATCAGCTTTCTGTTTCCTCTTAAGCCATTGCCAATCTTCCTCAACGTCCATTTTTTCTGAAGTTTTATCCTCACATATATTGGTTACAGCACCTGTTTCTTGATCTTCAAGTGTTGCCTCCAAGTCAATATAATGATCATCTTTCTGTTTCCTCTTGGGCCTTTGCTGATCTTCATCAACAACAATTGTTACTGAATTTTGATCCCTACTAAAATTGCTTGCAGCAACTGTTTCTTGATTTTCAATATTTGCCTCCAAATCAATATACGGACAATCCTCTTCTTGTTTCTTCTTAGGCCTCTGCTGGTCTTCATCACTGTTCATTTTCTCTGAAATTTTATCTTTATCAATATTGCTTGCAGCACCTTTTTCAGAAGGAAACAAAGACACAGTGTTCTCTTGCTTGACAGAAATATCAGAATCAGTTTTTGTTTCCACAATCCTACTAGTTGCACTCCTTCCCATTGCTTCAGGAGGTTTAGACTCTCTGCACTGTTCTTGTTCAAGTACACTAACTTTCTGCATAAAGAAAGAACATCTTTCAACAAACTGAGATGATTGGCATTAAAGATAACAACTACTCTTCACAAAATGGGTTTTTAAATAATGATCTCAAGGTAGGTTAGGTTCAGTTCACAGCATAGCTTACAACCAACAAGATGTTAGACACATAAAAGGGAATTCACTCAAGGGATTTCATCCGACACACACATACAGAAATATATTATATTCTTATCACTGCTGCCATGCTTTTGCCATAAGACACAACACCATGTGCTATATTTTTTATGGTGTTTTTTTTGGCTTGCTTCCATAGGCCATAAACAGCATTGCTTCAAACTTACTTAGTATGAGAGAACATGACCAGATCATAATGTTGACATCACATATGCATGAAAATAGATTTTTATCCATTGAAAAAGAAAAAACTTTTTGGTCTATCAAATTTTATGTATTTAAGGATAAAAACATTACCAGGGATGAACCAGTGGAGTTCATTTCTTGACATAACAGAGTACTGCTTGTTGGAACCCTTGATGTAGATTTTGAGTCAATCCTACTATCTAGCTTCTCTAAGCTTACTTGTGAACCCAAATGTGTCTGGTCA